>NW_028258139.1:7543939-7695454 GCF_053883595.1 Heterocephalus glaber | reverse complement strand
GCACTTTGAAAGCAGTTTTCTGAGTGAAAAATGAGGACCATAATGAATTGTCCCCGAAGTTAATGTACAGGCTGTTTTAAAATCTGTTCATCTTTTGAAAAGTCACTTCTGAAGCTAAAAATCTCTGTGATCTATTAATTTATTTGTGCTGTTCAAATAAATCCAAGCCGTTCGTTGAGAGGTAAACACTATTTTAGCATCTGCTGCAGAATGTCTTTTCTCAAAATATTTATGTTACAGAATATTATTTCTTTCCATTACTGCTCAAGCCAGATATTGAAAACAAAACTTAGCAGATTCTTAATAAAACAAATGTGCAACGTCAAACAACTGAATATGTGCAACCAAAAATGAATAGTAATTAAGTTAAATTTTAAACTTTAATTTGTGTTTTCCTTGCCTTCTATCCCCTACAGTACTTTTGTTTGAATTCATTGTACTGGTTTAGCTAATCACAATTTGTGTGCCTGGATTTTAAAATAAAATACTATAATCTTTTTTTTTTTAAATGGGCCTTTTAATAGTTTTTTGCTTGTTTTGATGGAGCAACAGTTACATTAACAACAATTCTGCAGTTTAGGTGAATCCATGTGAATACTTCCTGTTATACATTGAAATGGAAAGTTGGCTTCCTGTTGTAGATCATGTTGTTAGTAAGGAATTTCCAGAAATGTGGAGAAGTGCTGACTCACAGTATACAGAGGACTGATCCAGTGACAGTTGGGCTTGAGGGTTTTGTTTTTTTTTTTTTTTTTTTTGAGCTCTTGGCTGAAACAAGCAAAATATGTGGCTGTAATGTTCTATTTTATTTTTAGATGTAGGGATGAGGGTGGAGGAAAGACAGTTGCTTGGATTGGGATTCTTGCTAATAGCTTTAAAATGGCTAAAAGTTCTTAAGTTAGGTGTGTGTCTAAATGTGTGTTTTTCCAGTCTATTATTAGAATTTAGAAAACAGGTTATTTTTACTGCTGTTACCTACTGTTCTCTTCTGCCTCTTGCCCCACAAATAAGGTGCTTGGCCCCTTAGATGGGTAGTGATTTCCTGTGGGCTCTATGTCAATCACATTAGTACTTGCAAGTGGGTGCTTAGTCTAAAAAATGGTCCAGGTATTGCACCTTTTATGTTTATGACCAGAAGTCTCTGACCCTAATAACAGTTTACTAAAACATTTAAATAATAGCTGCCCAAAGTTAAGAGGAAAACTAGGATTTGTTTTCTTAATGTGCCTAGCTCTGTCCTGTATGTTTTATGTATGTTAAATTGTCTCAATCTGAAGTTGCTGATTAAGATTTCTTTGTCATTTGTTTGGAATAGAAATGACAGCTAGATTGGGGGTGAAGGGGATTTTATAACAAACACCTTCTGTATGTCTATCTGGTCTCACAAAGAATGTATCTATTACCTCTATCAGTGCTGAGGATTCTAAGAAGAGGCAGATATGGATGCTCCTGTTCTCTGCTTAAGGGGCATGATATGTGTACTGTTCTGTGGTAGAAATCTAAGAGCACAGTAAGACACAGAGGGGGTCATATTCAAATCTACACCAAAATCTATGGAAGTAGTTTCTTTTGATGTGATTGTGAGGCTGTTAATGATTAAAAGTTATTTGAGTAGAAATTGCTCAGAGAGACAAAAAATAGAAAACAAATTCTAATGAAAGAGTCGAGGAAACAAATATGTGTGACAGAGGCTAGGGCTTCTTAAAAGGAAAAATAAGCAAATGTAAACAATATACTTCAAGTTATATTGTACTTAAAGGCTATCACTTAAAAACAGCATGCCTGTTTTACTGGCGTTTGTGACTTCTTTCAAGGAAGCCATTATACTCTTGTTTCTGAGTTCTACCTTTCTCATACACTAATGAAGAATTTGAATGGTTTATGTGTTGACCATAAGGAATCACAGAATCATAGAACACTGTTGTGAAGCTCTTTCCTGTTTTCTTTATTTTGTTTTTTAATTTTAATTTTTAAAATTTGTTTCCCCATTAAGTTTATTGGTACATTTTAGGTATAAAATACATTTATATACATCATTGGGATCTTGTACCATTACGCGGATATCTTGATTCTTACTTTTTTTTCCCCTTCCCCTGCCCTCCCTTCACCACCTCCACCCTTCCCTATTTGCAAAGATTTTGTTTCCATTTTTTTCCTTTTCTCATATTTTTTCCCCTTCTTTCCTTTCCCCTACCTCTCCCACTTCCCCTGCTCCTTTGGACCTTTACTTCCTATTACAAAATATCAATTATACATTTTTAAAATTAAAAATATCAAGACCTAGGAGACATTACTACAGATTTTACAGAATTTAAAAGGATATAGAAAGCATATTTCAAAAATCTGTCTTGAAATAAATTTGACAACTACTAAGAAGTACCTTGGAAGACAAATTAATGAAACTAACTCTGGAGGAAATATAAAATTTGAATAGCACCTATTAAAGAAAGTATATTCCTAGCTTGAAAACCTACCTATATGACAACAACAGGCTCGTATACATCTTAAGTGATAGATTATATCAAACATTTAAAGCAGGAAAAAAAAGGAACACTTCTTCCCTCATCTTTGGAAATCAACATTGTGCTAATCCTAAAACTGGATAAAGATAATAGAAGAAAGAAGTATGAACACAGATAGAAATTTGTTTAACAAAACAAACTCTTAGAAGTCAGATCTGGCAGTATGTAGAAAGTGGTTTTGTTATAGGGATGGCAGTGTTGGTTCAGCATTGGAAGATCCACCCCCAAAAGTCATCATTTTCACAGAGGAAAGGAGAAAGCCATATGATCCTGTCACTAGTTGGAGAAAAAGTATTGGACTAAATTCCACAGCTGTTCATGGTAAAAGCTATCAGGAGACTAGAAGTAGAACAGAACCTTCTCAACAGATTAAAGGCATGTACTCCATACTTCCAGTGAGAATGCCTTATATGAATGGAGAAGATACAATGCTTTCTCCTTAAGGTGGGGAACAGGGCAGATATGCTTACTCTTTATCTGTCCATTAATTTTGAAACCTAGGCCCAACCAAAATAGTCTGGCAATAAAATGACACAATTAAGATAGGATTGGCAAGGTAGAAGCAAAATCTTTATATGTAGATGAAATGATCATCTACAGAGAAAATACTAAGAAATCTCTAGAAGCCCTGAGAGCTTGTATTTGAATTTAGCAGGATTAGAAAGCACAAGGTATATATAAAAATTGTGGTCTGTGTATACTTGCTATAAATGAAGAATTGGATATTGAAATTTAAAAGTTATGTAGGAGTACAAAGGACCTAGAAAAGTAAAAAAAAAAAAAAAAACTGTGTTGGAAGACGTTTAGTACCTAATTTTAAGACTTCTTCTAAAGCTACAGTAATCAAGGCAGTGTTGGTGTAAGAAAAGACATATAAATAGATCATTGGAGTAAAACAGAGAATCTAGAAATAGAACCACACATACATGGTCCACTGAGTTTTGAAAGATTATTTAACATTAGCATTTTATAGAATATAAACTCAATTCAAGAGCCAAGGAAAAGATAGTGTTTTCAGCAAACAGCACTAGAACACCTGGTATCCATATATAAAAAATTAACCTCAACCCTTTATTTCCATACATAAAAATAACTTGAAGGGATCTATGAACCTAAATATGAAAGCGTAAAAGTATAAAACTTTAAGGAGAAATTATAAGGGAAAATGTTTATGAATTTAGGGTAGGCAAGAACTACCTAGGATACAAAAGACATGATGTATAAAAGAAAAAATTGATAAATGAGATTCCATCAAAATTTAGAACTTTAAATGACATCATTAACATGAAGAGTAGTCCTTAAACAGACCATATTTACAATGCATATAACCTATGACCAGAATATATAAAGAACTCTTACAGCTCATTAATAGATAACCCAATTAAAAAGTAGACGTAAGAAGATGATAAACAGCCAGCACAAGGAAAGGTGTGCAACTCTAGAATCAGAAAAATACTAATCAGTACAATAACAAGGTCCATAGCACAGTGAGGTCCCAGGAGTGGCTTGGAGCCCCGCCTTTATCTGGTGCTTTGCTTACCTGCGCGGGCGCCTGCAAGGCCCAATTCCATCCCCACCCCCCCACCCCCCGGCCTTACGGTTCTTCTGCTACCTGGTCCCTCACTACAGAGGCACAGGGGATTATAATTCACATAGTTAAATGTGATAGATTAATAACTATCACAAATTGTCATTTTCTAAGTACAATAACAAGATTGAATTATACACTCAGGGAGATGAAGTTAAAAGTTTTAAAAGCCTTGGCATGACTTTTTCTTTTTGTTGGATTCTCCCCCTTTGGGTTTAATTTGTGACACCCAATGGATTCATTCTGCTGGGCTTCCTGGGGTTGTGATCCTTGTTGTCTTTTCCTAGAATATTGTTTAAAATTTTTTGGAGTGCCGGTTTGGTATTTATGAAGTTCCTGAGGTGCTCTTTATCATGAAAGTATCTTATTTCTCCATCAATTTTGAAAGAGAGTTTTGCAGGGTACATCAGTCTGAGTTGGAGGCTTTTTCCTTTCGGGCTTGAAATACACCACTCCAAGCTCTTCTTGCCTTGAGCGTTTGCATTGAGAAGTCTGCTGTGATTCTGATGGGCTTTCCTTTTTATGTGATTTGTTTCTTTTCTCTCACTGTTTGTAGAATTTTGTTCTTCTGTTGGATTTCTGGAATCCTAACTATTATATGCCTATGTGTAGTTTTTTTCGATCAAGGCTAGCTGGAGTCCTATATGCCTCACTTATCTGTATGTCAAGTTCTTTTCTCCTGCTTGGGAGGTTTTCTGCCATCTCTTCTGTGAACAGTTTTTTTTATGTCATCTGCACTGTCTCCTCTTTCTTCACTGACTCCAGTCTTATGTTGTTCTTCTTTGCATTGTCTAGCAGCTGCTGGATTGATTTCTTATGTTCCCTTACAATTTTAAAGCAATTTTTCTTTTCCTGGTCACTAATTGCAATCTTATCTTCTATATGTGAAATTCTATCCTCACATTGGTTCATTCTGCTGCACAGACTTTCAATGGAGCTTTTAATCTCCTGGAAATCTATTTGCATCTGTTGTATGGATTCCATTTGTTTCCTATGTTGGGATTCCATCATGTTCCTCAGATCCTCTATTTTTTTTATCTGTGCCCTCTCTAGATTTATTAATCATATCTTGCACTATGAGCACAATCTTTGCTGTTATCTGTGTAATTATTTCTGATTTCATTTTTCCCAGATCCTCTTTTGTTGCCAGTTCAGAGTCCAGGTGGTTGAGTATCAGAGTGTTCCATCTCATTTCCCTTTGGGGTTGCTGTAGGTGATCTGGAAGTCTGTTTTTGAGGCTTGTTTATGTGTCTTCTCATTTCCACGGTGGGTGGGTGGGGTGCTTCTGTTACCCGCGTGGATCACCTTCTCTGCCCTAGGAGCGTGGAATGGGGGCAGGGGAGCTTTCTTCCAGGTGCTGGGACCTGCTCAGCTTCTCTGCCCTAGGAGCGTGGAATCCCTGTTTTCTTTAAAGATTGACAAAAGGAAGAGTAAATTTTTTAATGGGAGGGCGATACTGTGCTCTAGTGGCTTTACCTGCACATTTGACATCCACTAGCTATAAACTCATTCTAGGGTGCTGGCAAGAAGCTCATCATTTATATCTACCACTTTCTTCTTTTTCTAAAAGATGAAAAGTTAAAAAGTGGTGACTTAGTTTGCTGTTTATGAGGAATTATTAATAGAATGAAACTCCTATCCAAATATAAAGTATTTCTCCTAGTTTTTAAAAAATGTGCATCTCTCAACCCACAATGTGGGAAAAAATCTTCACCTGCTGTTCCTCAGACAAAGGTCTACTATCTCGAATGTATAACGAACTTAAAAAGATCAGACCTCCCAAATTTAAAGACCCAATCCAAAAATGGACATCTGAAATGAACAGACATTTCTTAGACAAAGAAGTAGAAATAGCAAATAAATACATGAAAAAATGTTCAACATCACTGGTCTTTTGAGAGATGCAAATAAAAACAATGCTGAGATTCTACCTCACTCCAGAAAGAATGGGTGCTATCATGAAATCAGCCAGTAACAAATGCTGGCAGGGCTGTGGGGAAAGAGGAACCCTGCTCCACTGCTGGTGGGAGTGTAGACTGGTGCACGCACTGTGGAAATCAGTATGGAGATACCTCAAAGAACTAGGGCTGGAAGTCCCATTTGACCCCACTATTCCACTGCTGGGGATCTTCCCCAAAGAATTCAAAGAATCATACCACAGTGATATATGTGCATCCATGTTCATAGCAGCACGATTTGTAATAGCTAAAACTTGGAAACAGCCCAAATGCCCATCAACTGGAGACTGGATAAAGAAAATGTGTTTTTTAAATAAAATGGAGTACTACTTAGCCATAAAAAATGAGAAATTAGAGACATTTATAGCTAAGTGGATGCACATTGAGGCAATACTCTTAAGTGAAATAAATAGGACACACATGTATAGATATCAAATAGTTTCTCTGGTGTGAGAAACTGAAAGTATAAATAAGGACTAAAACGTATAATAGGTAATGTGAAATAGGAAGAAAAGGGGCAAAGGGGAAGGGGAAGTGGGAAGGGTAGGGGAAAAGAAAGAAGGGAATGGAATTAATATGAGAAAATGGAAAAATGGAAATAAAATCTTTGTAAATAGGGAGGGATGGAGGGGTTGAAGGGAGGGCTGGGCAAAGGTGAAAAATAAGAACCAAGAGAGATTATGTAAAGGTGCAAATTTCCAATGATGAATGTCATTATATTATATACCCAAAATGTACCAATGATTAGAATGAATAATTGATAATTTGAAATGGGAAGAAAAGGTCCAAAGTGGTAGGGGTAGTGGGAGGGGCAGGGGAAAGGAAAAATGCTGAGAAATGGAAAAAATGGAAACAAAGTGTTTTTAAATAGGGAAGGGTGGAGGGTGTGAAGGGAGGGGTAGGAATGGGAAAAAAAATAACCAAGATGCATCATGTAAAGATACAAGTTCCCAATGAGAAATGTAAATGTATTGTATACCTAAAATGTAGCAATAAAAGAATGTAAGAAAAAAAATGTGTGTCTCTGAGCACTTAAGGAGATTGAGGTGAAAGGACACATCTCTTCTTAGAATCCTCAGCACTGATGGAGAACACTTCTCAGTGTTTGTGGAGGTGACGGATATATTCTTTATGAGACCTGAGAGACATATACAAAGTGAGTGTTTATTGTAGAAACTCCTTCACCACCCCCTCCCTGGAATCTAAGCACTTCAGGAGAATCTTGTCAATATGTACCAGATATTCTGCACAAAAAGTGAGTATCAATGTGTGGTCACCATTATCTTTTATGTCCACCTATATAGAAGAGGCTGGAAGAGTCAAAGGGGCTCTTACAGGCTGTCATACTATTATGAAGCAGCCTTTGGAGGATACAATCCCCTTAGAAGGCAATCTGGTAGTCTCAGAGCCAGAATAATTACATAGGTGTTTCTGTCATAGCACTCACAAGGATTTCTTGTGTTTTGTGCTTTTTGACTATTGTTCTCAATTATTCTGTGAAATTCTAAGTACTACATTGTCTGAACTATTTTTCTATGTAGCTAATAAGTATCTATACACTAAATGAATGCATGTTATTTGTTGAATGAGTAAATGAAGCTGCTGTCCATTGAAACAGAAATACACTCTTGTCTCTGTGAGCTTTCATATATATTTTTCCACAAAATACTTTTTTAAAAACTTGTAACATGTGTATAATATAAAATTTATCATTGTCACTGTTGTAGGTAATTCCATGATATTAGCTACATTCTTAATGTGGTGCATCACCACTATCTGTTTTCAGAACATTTTAATTTTCCCAAACATAAATTATGTACCCTTAAATACTAACTCTATTCATTCATGTATTAAAGAATAGTTTGTTTTCACTGTTTAGCTGTGGAGAATAATGTTGCTAGGAGCATGGATGTGGAACCATCTGTTTAATTCCTGCTTTCAACTGTTTTGGCTGTATATCTAGTAGTGGAACTGCTAGGTTATTTGATAATTCTATGTTAACAACTTTTCTTTTCTTTGAGACAATGTCTCACTATGTTGTCCAGGCTGAGCTTGAATTCACTATGTAGCCCAGGCTGGTCTCAAATTTTCAGTGATCCTCCTGCCTCAGCCTCCCAAGTGCTAGGATCAGAAGCATACACCACCAAACCTGGCTTTTTGTTTAACTTCTTACAGAAATACTATATTGTTTTCAATGGAAACTATACCATGTGTATACTATATTGATAGTTGTTCTTTTTCATTGTAATCTTTTCAGCTAAGCTAATATTCTTTCTATATTTTGAGGGGTTTTTAAACTTTAAATTCTCTTTAAAGGTTATTATTAAATTAAAAGTATTTTAGGGAATTATAGAATATTCAGTGAGCATTCACAAATACATAAAAAGTATATCAGTAGTAATTCATAGATACTTTGGTCTGGCAGGGCAGCCACACATCTTGATAAATTCCAGTTTTACCCCAGCTTGGGTATATGGGCATCCTACAGGTTTCAGATGTACTTCTATGATATACTCCTTACTAGATTCGGGAACTTACCATAAAAATTAAATTATAGAACCTTATATTCAGTCTCACTGGGTGGGACAGTCTCTCAGAAGTAACCATTTTTCCTTGGGTATCACCTAATTATCTTTGGTAGTAGAGTACAAATGTTTAGGTTTGACTTTTTTGAAACAAATATTTTTATAATGACTTATGATGCTTTTTCTTTTTTATTCAATAATAAGTGTTTTGGTGGTTCCATTATATGTTCATACATGGTAGGAAGCACACCTTGCTCCCTGAAGCCTCATGTCTGGTGACAGTCACTCCCTGGAACAAGGTAGTGCATTTTATTAAATCTTTCGAGTCTTATGTTACTTTTGAAGTCTTATACTAGCAAGGAGAAGAGATAGAAATAACTGGTGAAACTTTTGACAGAAAATACTTAGATTGTAAGAACTATAAATTAAAAATAACTTTAATATTTAGTAGTAAATATTCAAGAATATGAGTTGACACTTCTTTAACCTGGCTTTGCATTTTTGTAAGCAACACAACAGTTTCAAATAAACGCTTTGATCATATCTGAAAAAAGTTGTCAAAAAACGTGAGATTATAAATATAGATTTACATCTACTATTTAGGAAATAAACCTCACTCTTAAGTCAGTTTCTTGCATTTTGTATGTATGAAAAATTCATAATGACTGGGGACATGATCTTTAAAATATTAAAAACAAAAAACATGATCAGTTTTAAAGACAGGTGAATTAATAGGAAGAAAAGAGGCAAAGGGGAGGGGGAAGTGAGGGGGCAGGGGAAAGGAAAGAGGGGAATGGAATTAATGTGAGAAAATGAAAAAATGGAAACAAAGTCTTTGTAAATAGGGAGGGATGGAGGAGTTGAAGGGAGGCCAGGGGAAGGTGGAAAGATAAGAACCAAGAGAGTATGTAAAGGTGCATATCTCCAATGATGAATGTCATTATGTTGTACACCTAAATTGTACCAATAAAAGGATATACAAAAAAACCCAGGTGAATTAGTTAAGAACAGAATCTGATAGATTTTTAAATTCCTTTTGTCATTGTATTAGCCTTGCACCAATCAATTTAACACAAGTTCATCCTGAGTCCTTGGGAAGGCTCAGAAGTTAGCTACCAGGAATCTTATAAACTGAACTTTACTATAGATAATATATAGTCTTGTTGCAATGACTTTGAATAGGGAATATCTATTACTTGATTCTTATTTATCTTTGTTTTCAGTTTTCTTGAAAAATTTTAAAATGGAATTTTAGTGGTATCACTCTTGTAACATGGAGGGACAAGTGTTTTATAACCATTGTACACATTCCTATATTGATTAGCTAACTTATTAATGGTCCCCTAGCTTGTTAGTGATCAATTTAACATTTGTGAATTCCATGGGTGTTAGGGACATGTTTTGTTCATCTCTTAACCTCTTATTGAAAGTGGTACACATTATGAATGTTTGCTTGATATGAATTGAACAAAACTTGCATTATATAATCTTAAACCTATATTAGGTAAACTTCAAGAAGTTTGTCTAGCTGGGCATGGTGGCACACACCCATATTCCCAGCATTATGGAAGGCTGAAGTACAAGGATCGCCAATTCAAGCCCAGCCTGGCAACTTAGCAAGTCCCTGTATCAAAATAAAAAATAATGCCTAGCATAGTGACACATGCCTGTAATCCCAACACTCAGGAGGCTGAGGCAGGCAGAAGTATTGCTACATAGTGAGTTCAAGGTCACCCTGAACTACGTAGTAAGACTCTGTCTCAAAAATAAAATAAACAATAAATAAAGAAAGGACTCAGTGTGAAGGACCTAGCTTCAGTCCCCAGTACTAGAAGAAGAGAAGGAGGAAGAGATAATAGAGGAGGAAGAAGGAGGAGATCTAAAGAACATTTTCCTTGTTCATTTTAAATGAGGAATCTTTGTACCCTGACTTTTCTCTCTCAGTGCCTTAGGCCAATTCCCATCCTTCCTGGTCTACCCTTAGGTAGCCCAAAATAATGTACTTGAGTTGGCATAAAATTCTGTTTGTTTGTTTTTAGGTACTAGGAATTGAACCTAGGGCCTTCACACTAAGCTACATACCCAATACTTTTTATTTTTTATTTTTTAAGACAGTCTCACTGCTACATTGCCTGGACTAGGTTTGAACTTGTAATATTCCTGGCTCAATTTCCCAGAATACTGGATTACAGTTACGTACTACTACATCGAGTGAAGGTACAAATATTTAATGATTTGTGTAGGGTTATTTTTTTTTATTCATTAAGTTTATTGGTACCTTTTAGGTATACAATATGGTGACATTTGTCATTGGGGATGTGTACCTTTCCATGATATATCTTGGTTCTTATTTTTTCCCCTTCCCCTGACCTCCCTTCAACCCTTCCACCCTCTCTACTTACAAAGACTTTGTTTCCATTTTTTCATTTCTCATGTTTATTCCTTTCTCTTCTTTCCTTCTCCTTCACCTCACACTTCTCCATCCAATTTGGACCTTTTCTTCCTATTTCACATTATTTACTATACATTTTGAACCTTATTTACACTTTCGGTTTTTCACACCAGAAAAACTATTCACTATTTACACAAGTGTGTCCTATTTATTTCACTTAAGAGAATGGCCTCAATGAGCATCCATTTAGCTATAAATGGCTCTAGATTCTCATTCTTTTTTTTTTCCTTAAATTCTTTTATTGGTACATTTTAAGTATACAATACATTTACATTTATCATTAGGTACTTGTACATGATGTGTCTTGGTTCTTATTTTTTCCCCATTCCCTGTCCTCCCTTCACCCCTCCACCCCTCCCTATTTGCAAAGACTTTGTTTCCATTTTTTCATTTTCTCATATTTATTCCTTTCTCTTCTTTCCTTCCCCTTCACCTGCCACTTCCCCTTCCTCTTTGGACTATTTTTTTTCCTATTTCACATTATTTATTATACATTTTGATCCTTATTTACACTTTTAGGTTCTCACACCAGAGAGAATTCAGTATTTACACATGTGTCCTACTTATTTCACTTAAGAGTATCGCCTTAATATGCATCCATTTAGCTATAAATGTCTCTAGTTTCTCATTCTTTATGGCTGAGTAGTACTCCATTTTATAAAAAAATCCACATCTTCTTTATCTAGTTTCCAATTGATGGTCACTTGGGCTGTTTCCAAGCTTTAGCTATTACAAAATGTTCCGCTATAAACATGGGTGCACATATATCGCTGTGGTATGATCCTTTAAATTTTGGAGGGAAAATACCCCACAGGGGAATAGCTGGGTCAAATGGAACCTCTAGTCTCAGGACTTTGATTCTTTGATACTGATTTCCACAGTGGTTGCACCAGTCTGCACTCCCACCTACAATGGAGAAAGGTTTTCTTTCTTCCCAAAACCCCGCAAACATTTGTTATTGGTTGATTTCTTGATAGCAGCCATTCTTTCTGGGGTGAGGTAGAATATCAGTGATGTTTTCATCTGCACCTCTGGAATGACCAGCAATGGTGAACATTTTTTCATATGTTTATTTTCTCCTTTTACTTCTTTGTCTGAAAAATGTCTGTTCATTTCAGATGCCTATTTTTGTATTGAGTTTTTAAATTTGGGTGGTCTGATTTTTTTCAGTTCTTTATGTATTCTAGATAGTAGTCCTTTGTCTGAGGTAGAGCTGCAAAAAACTTTTTCCCACATTGTAGGTTGTCTCTTACCTCTGTTGGTGGTATCTCTTGCAGTGCAGAAGCTTTTTAATAAGATGAGATCCCAGTTGTTGATTCTTTATGCTAGTTCCTGTGCTACTGAGGTTTTGTTCATAAAGTCTTTTCCTATGCCAATGTGTTCAAGAGTTCTACCTAACTTATCTTTCCAGCAAGTTTAATTTTTCTGTTTTAATATTTACATCTTTAATCCTCTTCAATCTTAGTTTACTTAGTTTACCCATATAGATATGGGTCTAGGTTTAATCTTTGGCAAGTTGAAATCCAGTTTTTCCAACACCATTTATTAAATAGGCTATGTTTCCTCTAGTGAGGGTGTTTGGTTCCTTTATCAAAGATGAGGTGGCTGAGTATCTCTGGAGTTGCTTCTGCATCTTCTAATCTATTCCACTGATCCTCAGGTCCGTTTCTTTGCCAGTACCATGATGTTTTTATCACAGTACCTTTGAAGTGTACTTTCAAGTTGGGGGTTGTGCCATGTCTCTGTTGCCTAGAATTGGTTTTGCTATTCCAGGTCTCTTCTGGTTCCAAATGAATTATTGGATTGTTTCCTCTAGTTCTGTGAAATATATTGTTGGAATTTCAATCAGCATTGCATTACATCTGTATAGCAGCTTTGGAAGGATGGCCATTTTCACGATATTGGTTCTTCCTACCCAGGAACAGGGAATGTCTTTCCATTTTCTTATATCCTCTTCTATCTCTTTTTTCAGAGTGCTGTAGTTTTCAGAGTAGAGGTGTTTTGCTTCCTTTATTAGATTGATTCTTAGATATTTCATTATTTTTTTGGTGCTATTGTAAAAGGAATTGTTTCTGTGATTTCTCTCTCAGTGAGTCTGTTATTTCTATACAAGAAGGCTATTGTTTTTTGAGTGTTGTCCTTGTATCCAGCTACTCTACTGTATCTGTCAATTAAGTCCAGAAGTCTTTTGGCGGAGTTTTTTGGGTCTTCTATGTAAAGTATCATATTGTCAGCAAATAATGACAATTTAACTTCTTCCTTTCCTATCTTTATTCCTTGTATTTGTTTCTCTTTTCTAATTGCTGTGGCTAATGTTTCCAGAACTATATTAAAGATGAGTGGTAATAGTCGGCATCCTTGTCTTATTCTTGATTTTACCATGAAATTTTTTAGTTTTTGACCATTTAGTATGATATTGGCTGTTGGTTTTTCATAGATAACCTTAATCAGTTTGAGATAAAGACCTTCTATTCCAATTTTCTGTAGGAATTTTATCATGAATGGTGTTGGATTTTGTCAAATGCCTTTTCTGCATCGATTGAGATGATCATATGGTTTTTGTCCTTGACTCTGGTAATATGGTGTATTACATTTATTGATTTACAAATGTTGAACCATCCTTGCATCCCTGGGATAAATCTCACTTGGTCAGGGGGTATGATCTTCTTGATGACCTTCTGTATTCTGTTTGCTAGTATCTCATTCAGGATTTTTCATCTATGTTCATTAGGGAGATTGGTCTGTAGTTCTCTTTTTGGGTTGGGTCTTTCCCTTGTTTTGGAATCAAAGTAACACTTGCTTCCAGGAATGACTTTGGAAGCCTTGCTTCCCTTTCAATTTCCTTGATGAGTTTAAAGAGTAATGGTGATAGTTCTTCTCTAAATGTCTTGTAGAATTCAGCAGTGAAGCCATCAGGACCTGGGCTTTTCTTTGTTGGTAAATTTTTCATTACGTTTTCAATTGCACTCATTGTAATTGGGGTGTTTAGAATTTTTACATCTTCTTCATTTAACTTTGGCAATTCGTATATATCTAGGAATCTGTCCATTTCTTCTGTGTTTTCCATCTTATTGGTGTATAGGTTCTCGAAGTAGGTATTGATGATCCTCTGGATTTCTGCTGGATCTGTTGTGACTTCACCTTTTTTGTTCTTAATTGCATGGATTTGAGCCTTTTCTTTCCCTTTTTTGATAAGGTTGGCTAAAGGTTTATCGATTTTATTTATTCTTTCAAAAAACCAACTCTGATTTATTAATTTTTTTGTATCGTTCTCTTAGTCTCCATTGCATTGATTTTTTGCTCTGATCTTTATAATTTCCCTTGTTGTGCGAGCTTTGCATTTGTTATTCTCTTCTTTTTCTAGGAGCTTGAGGTTCGGCATTAGGTTGTTTATTTGAGCTCTCTCTGTCTTCCTAATATGGACATTCACTGTTATGAATTTCTCTCATAGAACTGCCTTCATTGTGTCCCATAAATTCCTGCGTGTTGTACTGCCATTATCATTAAATTGTAAAAACTGTCTAATTTCTTCTGTGACCCATTGGTCGTTCAAGAGTGTGTTATTCAATTTCAGTGTGTTTGTGTGGGTTTTGCAGTTTCTTATGCTATTGATTTCAAATTTTTTGCACTACGGTCTGATAATATACAAGGGTAACTTCAGTTCTTTTACATTTATTTAAACATGTCCTATGAGGTAGCATATGATCTATTTTGGAGAATGACCTGTGTGCAGCCGAAAAGAATGTATATTCTGATTTTGTGGGGTCGAACACTCAGTAGACATCTATTAAGTCCATTTGTTCAATAGCTTGGTTCAGTTCTAGAATTTCATTGGTGATTATTTGCCTAAATGATCTGTTTATTTATGATAGTGGAGTATTGAGATCCCCCACTACAATTGAATTAGTGTTTATTTGGTTTTTCATGTCCATTAATATTTGTTTTGTATAGTTGGGGGCATTCGTATTTGGTGCATATATATTTAGGATTGTCATCTCTTCCACTTAGATTGTTCCCTTTACAAGGATGTAGTGACCATCTTTGTCTCTTAATTAGGTTTGGTTTGAAATCTACTTTGTCTGCAAATAAGATTGCTACCCCTGCTTTTTTCTGGGTTCCTGTGGCATGGAGAACTGTTTTCCATCCTTTTACTTTCAGTCTATGAGTTTCTTTTTGAGTTAGGTGTGTTTCTTGTATATAGCATAGTGTTGCATTTTCCTTTTTAATCCATTCTGCCAGTCTGTTTCTTTTGATTGGTGAATTGAGGCCATTAACATTGATGGTTATAATTGATAGATATTGATTCATCCTTGTCATGATGTTTTGCTGTTGTTGGTTCTTTTATTTTTTAATTTTCCCCCCTTTCCCTTTAGTTTCTTGCCTTGCCTGGCGGTTTTGCTCTGTTGGGCCTCATGGGGTTGTGACCTTCATTGTCTTTTTCTAGGATAGTGTTTAGAATTGTTTGGAGTGCTGGTTTGGTGTTCATGAGATTTCTCAGGTGTTCTTTGTCGTGGAAGTATCTAATTTCCCCATCGATTTTGAAAGATAATTTTTCAGAATGCAACTGTCTAGGTTGGAAGTTTTTTTGTTTTGGGGCTTGAAATTCTTCACTCCAGGCTCTCCTTGACTTGAGGGTTTGTGTTGAGAAGTCTGCTGTGATTCTGATGGGCTTTCCTTTGTATGTGATTTGTTTCTTTTCCCTAACTGCGTGTAGCATTTTGTTCTTCTGTTGGGTTTCTGGGATCTTGACTACTATATGTCTAGGTGTAGATTTTTTTGATCGTGGCAAGTTGGCTTTCTATATGCTTCACTTATCTGTATGTCCAATACTCTACCTCTGTCTGGGAAGTTTTCTACTATTATTTTTGTGAACATTATTTTTATGTCATTTGTTCTTTTTCCTGCTTTTTCATGGATTCCTATCAGTCTTATGTTATTCTTCTTTGCATCATCTAGCAGCTGCTGGATTAATTTATCGTGGTCCCTTACTATTTTTAAGAATTCTCTGTTTTCATGGTCTCTAACCGTGATTCTGTGTTCTATATCTGATATTCTATCTTCACATTCACTCAGTCTGCTTTGAATACTTTCAATGGAGTTTTTAATCCCCTGGATGTCTGTTTGAATCTCTTTCATAGATTCCATTTCTTTCCTATATTGGTTGATCATGGTTTCCAGTTCTTTCTTATGCTGGGCATTCATGGCTTCCAGCATGGTTCAGAGCTCATCTATTTCTTTTTATCTGTTTCTGTTCTAGACCCTCTAATCATGTCTTTCACTCTGCTCACCATCCCTGTAACTATCTGGGAAATTATTTCTGTTTTGAATTTTTCTAGAGCCTCATTCATCTGTTTTGTTACTTCCTGTGCTATCAGTTCAGGGTGTCCAGGTGGTTGATTATCAGACTTTTCCACCTCATTTCCCCCAGAATTTGCCTTTTGTGCAGTGGAATTCTGTGTTTGTGCCTTCTGTAAATGTCTTCTCATTTTTGTTTTGGGACTGTCCTTGGTTTAATTCCTGGGTTGATACTTCAAAATTCCTTATTATAAGTATGTTTGTTGCTTGTATTTAGAACCCTTATGGAATGATTGCTTCTCAGAGGTGTCTTTCAGATATATCTGGCCTTTAGGTTTTGAGTCTCTAATGACTCTGAGGCTATCTCATTTTCATTATACAAGGAAAGACAACTGATTAAATCAATCACAATACCTTAGCCCAAGTTATACAATCAACAACACCATAGCATCAAGCACAGCTTAGAAAATGACAATTTGTGGTAGTTATTAATCTGTGACCTTTAACTGTTTGAATTAAATCAGAATCGAGAAGCAGCCCAACATATGTTTATAATGAATAAACTCTTCGATATAGCAACTTTACCCTTTGGGATGGGGAGTTAGAAGGAGTTGGGGAGGGTGTGATAGATAGGTAGAAGGATAGGGAAAGGTTAGTGAGGCCAGAGGACACGAGCACATCACACAACTGTTGGAGACAAGAGGAAAAGACAGAATGAAAGAACAAAGACGAGAACAGAACAACCTAACAGCAATAGAGAGGCTAGAAACTGTATTTACTTTCCTTCAATACTAATGACAATTGAGAGAAGGAAAAAGAGAAGAAAAGAAAAATAAAGAAGAAATCCAAATTAGGGCCAGAATAGGAACAAAAACGGAGATGAGGAACTATGTGGGGCAGTGAGAGAATAAGAGAGTGAGAGAAAGAAAGAAAAGAGAAAAGGAAAAAGTAGGAAAAAAAAATTTGAAAAGAGTAGAAAAAAATTAAAAATAAGAGCAAAAAAAATTTTTTGAAAATACAAAATAAAAATGAAGGGCCTCCTTCAGTGTATGTCTCTGCTGTCACAATAGACATCGTGGGCAACAGTGTGTAGATGTAAGTCAGTGAGTCTCAGCAAGCCAGTAGCAGCCCCGTGAGATTCAGGCAGATTTCTGGCTTCAAGTCCCAAGCGGAGCTCCCTGTCCTCTTGTAGGGTTGAACTCTGCAAGGTTCTATTGCAGGTTCCAGCTGCCCTTCCCCTGAAGATAGTCCAGGTTCCAATGGGAGGTGGTGATCCTTCCAACTTACCGAGTACAGTGGTCTGGTGTGCCTTTATTGTAGAGATTCTCTTCACTTTTCCAGTGGGCTTAAATTTTCATCAAGGAGCTTGAGAGAGGCCCTCTTTCTGTTGGTCCCTTCTGCTCTGTCTTCTGGAGCTCAGGACAATGGCCTTTACGACCCCCTGTGCCTCTGTAGTGTGGAAGCAGGTACCAGTACAGCCACGAGACCAGAGAGACGTGGTGCTGCAGGTCCCCTCCCCCCCCCCAAACTTGGCTGGTTGCCTGGGGGCGGGCCGCCGTGCACTGCAGGGAACCCTGCTCCACAGGGCCAAGGTGCTCAACGTCGGCTGGCTGATTGCTGGGGGGCAGGGCGCCTAGTTTCTCATTCTTAATGGCGGAGTTGTACTCCATTTTATGAAAGAACCACATCTTCTTTATCTAGTCTCCAGTTGATGGGCATTTGGGCTGTTTCCAAGTTTTAGCTTTACAAACTCTGCCGCTAATAAACATGGGTGGACATATATCATTGTGGTGTCATTCTTTAACTGTGGTATGATTCTTTTAATTCTTTTGCGAAGATACCCAGTAGAGGAATAGCTGGGTCAAATGGGACCGCTAATCCTAGTTCTTTGAGATATCTCCATATTGATTTCCACAGTGGTTGCACCAGTTTACACTCCCACCAACACTGGAAAAGTGTTCCATTTTACCCACAGCCCAGCCAGCATTTGTTATTGGTTGATTTCTTGATAGCAGCCATTCTTTCTGGGTTGAGGTGGAATCTCAGTATTGTTTTCATTTGCATCTCTCAAATGACCATTGATGTTGAACATTTTTTAATTTGTTTATTTGTTATTTGTAGTTCTCTCTCTGACAAATGTCTGTTCATTTCAGATGTCCATTTTTGGATTGGGTCTTTAAATTTGGGAGGTCTGAATTTTTAAAGTTCTTTATATTCTGGATAGTAGACTTTTGTCTGAGGAACAGCTGGTGAAAGGTTTTTTTCTCACATTGTGGGTTGTCTCTTCACTCTGTTGGTGGTTTCTCTTGCTGTGCAGAAGCCTTTTAATAAGATGAGATAGACCTACTTGTTACCGAAGCACAACATACACTGCCTAGAACCCAGCAGTCAATCTGCAGTCCCCAAGAGAGGCCTCCCAAGCCTCATCCCAACTGGCGGCATTACTCTGATTTTCTTGGCTCTGAACAGAATCTGCCATATCGTTTAGAGCATACCAAAGCTGTTGGTCTCTCAACAAATTGATTCTCAATGCTTTTAAGCTTAATCAACATGGCCGGGCAACATCACAGCAAGTACCCACTCCGTCTGTGTGGGTTTGTACCCCACTCCTGGTATGAATTTTGTTGCAGTCAGGGTTTTGGCAAGGGAATACATTAAATACAGGACACATAATTTATAGGATTTTTTAATAATTACCCAAAAAGTCAAATGCAAAGGAGTGCAAGAGAGATAAACCACACACAGGAGGGCTGAAGAATCCACCTGAGGGCCTGGATCCCAGCAATTTCCCACACAAGTCCAGCTGAAAGCTTAGAGTCCAAGGCAGTGTCCTCCACCAGACCAACCAGTGGTCTAGAGCCCACGACAGTGTCTCATGCAAGTCAGTATTGAGGATCTGCACCTGAAAGGCCCAAAGACTAGTGGTGGAAGCCAGAAAACCTATGCCAGTGAGATAAAGGATTTGTGCCACCAAACTGCAGGATCCACATTGGAGCCAGAAAGTGATGCTCATGGTGAAGATCAGAGCTCCCCTGATGAAAACAGTAGCCGTTGCCAGCCAAAGTGAGGCCCCAAGCTCCTGCTCCAATGAGAATAGCCTAGTTCACATCAGGAAAACCATCCACAGCAAGCTTCTCCTAGAAAAGCAACAGGCCCTAGGATTATTTATTTAAAAATTTTTTAAATTCTTAATTTAAAAAATTTTTTAATTGATACATAAAGTTATATATATATTAATGGAATGCCATGTAATATTCTATGCATGTATACTTTGTGTAAGGTTTATATCTGGTTATAACATATTTATCTCCTCAAACATGCATCATTTCTTTATGATAAAGACTTTCAAAACCCTTCTAGCTTTTTGAAATGTATAGTACATTATTTTTATCTATAGTCACTATGGTGGGTAATAGTACACCAGCACTTCTAATTCTTGTTTAACTGTAAGTTTGTACCCATGGATCAACTCTCTGCACCCCTTACCCCCACTCTTCCCAGCCTCTAGTGACCATCATTCTCCTCTCAACTTCTGTAAAATCAGCCTTCTAGATTTCACACATGACTTCAATCATGTGGTACTTGTCCTTCTGTTCCCAGCTTATTTCAAGAACATAATAATTTCTACTTCTAGACACATTGCTGCAAATGACAAGATTTCATTTTTATGGCTGAATAATATTTCAACATGTATATGTACTACATTTTTTAATTTGTTCATCACTCTATGGACCCTTACGTTGTTTCCATTTCATAGCTGTTGTGAATAGTTCTGCAATAAACATGGGAGTACAGATGTCTCTTTGAGATACTGATTTCATTTCCTTTGGTTGTAACACAGTGTCAAGAGTGCTGGATCATTGGTAGTTCTATTTTTAATTTTTTGAGGAACCTCCACACTATTCTCCTTAATGTCTGTACTAAGGCTATTTTAATCCTTAGCAGAAGCACAGGGGAAACATTATTGTAAATTTGCAGATGGAGAAATTAAAGTCAGATTAAATGATTTGCTAAATGTCCTACCAGTATGGATCACAAAGGTATATGACACTGAATGCAACTTCAGAAGAGAGGCCGTGTTCAATGTCAAGTTTTCATGAGTCTTGTAGTGTGTACATGAAAGAAGGAATTTTGGTGACCCTAAAGAAATATGAACAAACTGAATGGGGTTCAAAAAATTTTCCATTGAGATGCCTTCGGAACTATGGCCTTCTCCATGTTTGTGTAGCATGACTGTGTCCTGCTTCTACATACGGCTTCCATGTAAGTATGGAGGTGGCCTTGTTTGGAAGAAAAATAAAGAGAGGAAAATCCAATGTTGCACTTTGAGAATAAATGTCATTGGATCTGAATCATGACAACAGAGGAGCTCCTAAGAGTGGAGTGTCAAATCAGAGGCAGATTAGATAGAATCCACACATGTCTCAGAAGCCTGACCAATTTATTTCTAGGGGACTGGCTCCAAGGAAAAGTTGAGGATAACGTCAGTCCGTTTTACCATAGAGATTTAATTGAAAGTACTTTGACTTTCCTTACTAATTTCTTAAGAAGAAATAATTAAAATCAGAAATTTATATCTTGGGTATTATGTGCTGTGTGTGGTTGTAAATGAAGAAAATACAGAACCTACCAGGAGGATACCAGAAACAATTCGCAGATGTTGTAGTGGTTGTTATTCTAATAAAGGAGATCCATTTAGCCTGTAGAAGCAGTCAAGGTAGTTTTTGTAGATGGAAATTTAATCAGCAAGATAGGGTAGTATTTTGTGTTAATAAAGGATGCTCCTACTTCTTAGGAATATATGAGCAGGAGAAGAATTTGTAGAACCAAAGAATTATCCTGTTCCCACCAGCTGTACTCCTTTCCATGCAGTGTGAACTCTGACTACTTTCTGTGGCATTTGCAATTCGTGACTGTATTTACCCACATGTGTTTCCTCTTGTATGATTCTTTCCCCCAAATCTGGGAAAAGAATGACTGTTGTAAAATTCGCTTATTTTCTCCATTTGATTGTCAGCAGCAGGAAGGCTGTTGAAGGCTTCGTCAGAGCCAGCATGGAAATTCAAAGAGCCTGTGAGTTCCAAGGGAAAGAGGAAGTTTCTGTGTCCTAACTGTTCCAGTGACCCGCTAGTCTAATGATTCCTGGACCTTCCTTGCCTGAAGAGGTTTATTAGGGTACAGATATGTAATGTATCAAAACTCACAAAAGATCATTGTGGCTGTGTATGCTCAGTATTTGATTGCTTTCCTAATCTAAAAGAAAAAGAGTATTTGTTGAATTTTTAAATACGGATTTTTTTGTTCTTATAAACTTTTATTTTTCTTCCAAATTTATTGTGCTTTTCTATAATGATATGAAAAATCCTCATTTCCCTTTACCCAAGTGTTGAAGTTCAAAAAGTCAGGTCTTTTTTTTTTTTGGTACCGGGGATCAAACTTGGGTCCTTGTGCTTGTGCAGTAGGCGGCGAAACCACTGAGCTAAATCCCCAGCCCAAAAAGTCAGGTCTTAACCATAGACTAATCTTCATCTCTTCAATGTCTTGTATGTTGATTTAGTTTCATATGTATTTATATTAGTTTTCCTCGGGAATTTACACATCGATATATATATATATTCCTACACAGATATATACAAGCTTTTTATCCTCCTCTTAACACTTGAGAATACAACTTTAAGTATGTTTTACACAGCTGTTCCTTGGTCAAGGTCATTTGCATGAGCAAGTAGGTTTCTGAAGAAATCTTGTTTTGTAGGTAAAGGATCCATTGAGGGATTCTCATTAGTTTTTTCCCTTTATTCTGATCCACTGGATCTAAACTCTGGAAATGAGAAAGCTTTGATGTCACCACCAGCCCCAAGGACCACAGAAATCTTCACCAGTTGCATTCCCATTTTTCTTTTTTACGAGCTTGTGGAAGGAGCTGCAAAAGCTCCCTTTCTGGTCTTGCCTGGCATTTTGAAATATGAAAGATGTTTGTTCACTTTCTCTTTCTTCCTTTGGACAGAAGTGGGTGGCGTCTTCTTAGTGGATTTCTTCCAAATAGGTCTGTTTTTCTCTTTGAGACCTCTGTTGGGGGAAGAAGGTACACAGAGTGCCATGGGCAAAGACCATGCGCCCGTGGTGCGTGCTCTTAAATATGTTGTTTTAAACTATTTATACTATTGTCTTTTAATCCTAAAAGATGCTTTTTGTGTTTGTTTTTTACTGAGTGTTCCAGTTTTGGGATAGATTTTTTCTTTCTTTTGTAGGCAGTAATATTCTCTTCTGAGAAAGCTCTTTATTATATATTATTTGTGAAATCTATAACCTGACGATGTTTCTACCACGTTATTTTATGAGCAACATTTTAAATAAAGATAGAGAGGGGTTTTTTTTAAAGCAAGTTTTTCTCTTGGAATTTGAACTTTAATACTCTGCTGTGTTTTCACCTAAATTCTATGTTATAAGCTTCCAGGTTTTTATTTAAAATCTGTTGAGTTTTACTTGACCCTAACCAGATAAGACAAGATTGAAGCATTTCGCAGAGCTAATCTCTGGTGGAATTGTCCTCACAAAGGTCAATTTTTTGGCCAGATGTGGACTAGTGTGGACTAGGAGCATTTTCACCTGTTCAGGGAGGTCTGAAGACTATGTGTGCTTTGGGGAAAAGGCCACCCTCAGATTGGCTGCAGATTTAAGTAAGTCACATAGACTCGAAGATACAGTGATTGCCCTTTTTTTCTTCACTGTTTGTCTTCAGTGTCAGTTCGTATCTGTGCCATTTGGTGATGCAGGTCTCACTGGATCACAGATGGATCACATCTCGATCACTGATGCACACCATATTGCATCCACACTCAACACTCTTCTCTTTGTAATATAGCACTGTGCAGCCTATGGGTGTTTCAGATTTTTCCTTTAATGCCAAACATAATATGATCAGGTCACAGTCTTCTCAATAAGTGCTAACTTCCTTAGGTAAACACAAGCGTGATATATATCATCACATAACCTACTTTCTCTGGTGATAAAAGTTTAATTTTTGAGCCCCACAGAATTATCAGCTTCTCTTTTTCCGTCCTGGGCAAAGATATGGTAGTATTGTCCACATTTCCCCTAAACGCACACAGCAATGTCTGGAATGAGTTTCTTGAAATGTCAGGCACAGCACTCTGTGTTGATTTAATTCACGATCCTGCACGCCCAGAATTAAAAGCTGTTTTAGAAATGAATTCATTGGAATTGACACCTAAATTACTGGATAAATGTGAATTTCAGATAAACTACTATACTATACTAAAACATTGTGCATCACTTATCTGAAATTTACATTTAACTAGATATTGTATAATTTTAAAAAATCTAGCAACTCTACAACTGAAGCTAGATTATGTAAAATATTATGAATTCATATAATGTTATTATGTAGATGAAAAATAGAAAAATAGTCTCCCCTTTTCCTTTTCTAAGCATTTCTGTTTAGGAAACCTGTACTTTATCATTTCTTCTATACTCTCCTCCTATATATATACAGATTAAATCATTTAGCTCACCAATTCACATGCCAAACTGTGATTCCTCTGGACTCCTGTAATCACAGCACCATTTTGGTAAGGCTGGCCATAGACAGCAGAGGTTCTGACTTCTTCTGCCTGATGCAACAGTAGGCTTTCAGGCTGTGAGATTTTGGTTGTGTTTCTTCCTCAGGGTCCTCTGACAGCCTTTGCCAGCTGAAGGCATAAGAAATAGGCATGTCAACCTCCTGGCACAGTTTGGTAGGTGCTTGGGCCAAAATATGTGACTGTCCTAATTCTCTTAAGATCTCAAAGCATTTTCATACTGTTACTCAAGTGACCCAGAGAACAAGAGAGGAGTTGAAAGTACATGCTGTTACAGTGGGCAGTTGGAAGAGAATCAGGAGAAGTAACTAATACAATGTACTGTAGCCAAAGGAGAAAGAGCAGAGCTAACAAGGCTCTCTAATCTCTAAAAGTGCTGGTTGTAGAAAGTTAGACATTCTTGCAATGCATTTCTGGTATCACTTGAGTAAAATTTGGTCTTTTGTGGGGAGCTTTTGCCGAAGGAAGCTTTAATTTCTAAAGAACTTCATGAAAGGTGTAAAGGCCACACGGTTAATTAGGGATGCCACACCCTGTTTTGGATTGGATTTCCTGCTAGCTCTGATCGGAGGCATTCTTCCCGGACTAGGGTGAATTCAGTTCCAGTGTTTGCTTGTAAAACTGAATCCAGTCATTGTATTTGCAATTTGGCTTCCTGCCTGCTAAGTACAGAGCAAACTTCAGCTTGTTACTCCCAGTGATTCTGTGCTGTCCATAAAGAGGAGGGAAAGGAGAGGGGAAAACCCAAGGGGTGACTGAGTTCATTTACATACTATGCCAGAGGGCAGCTGCTGGCTGCCTTGTGGTCACGTGATTCTGTGGAGAATCATGATTCCACTTACTGGAATAGGAGACAGCCTGGAAAAAAAAGAATAAAAAGGCAAAAAAAAAAAAGCTAGCTCTTTTTTTTTTTTTTTTTTTTTTTTTTACTTTTCTAGTTTTAGCTTAGGCATTACCAACTGAATAATTTATTTTTACTTTGTTAACAAATATAGATCAGACTATATGAGATTTTGTGTTTTTCCCCTCTTTCCAAAGTGTTATATCTGAAGAAAGAACTTCTGTACAGAGAGGTCACATGCAGAGAGGTGGCACTGATGGCTAGTGGGCCTGACTGTGCCCACTGAGTTGCCCTAGAGGGAGCGCTAGGTCATGGACACAGCTGACTGGACTTGTAGGGAAGATCTGTGGGTGGGGGGCCAGGAACTCAACAGTTCTTGTCCCTTCTTTTTTGCTCAAAGACACCTGGCAGGGCCAGGGATTTAGCTCAGTGGTTCTGTCACCTGCCTCAAAAGTGCAAGGTCCCGGGTTCAATCCCCGGTACCCCCCCAAAAAAATAGATACCTGGCAAAACTTAGCAGAGTATAGATTCAAATAGATTGTCTCTTCACTAAATGTGAAATGATCCAGAAGGAAATAAGGGCACCAGCCTGTGTGCCCTAAGAACAATGCACTGATAGTCATTCTCACCGAAACCTAGAGCCTCTAAGTTTGGGGAAGGGACTGAAAGGAGAGATTTTCCTAGGGCCAGCTTCCTCACATTGAGGCCATGCCATCCAATACTGAATTAAGGAATAGGGAAACAATATTGTGGCCTGAGGGAACCCAGGAGCTTAATGAAGTTGTCACACATATGTCTCTTGCTGTCCTAATTGAGTTATTCAATTCTGGTGTAGCCCATTGAGTTAGGTTTTAGACTTAATTGGCATGCTTAGTTGAATAAATATCAATAAATTGTGAGTTTACTTTTAATAAAAACCAGAGACTTACTACCTTGCTGTAACTTTGCTAGGAGTTAAGAGAGAAATCAGAAAACTTAAGACATGGATTTTGGTCACAGGGAGTGTTTTGTTTTGTTTTTACTAGAAGCCTTAAATACCACCTAAGTAACAGAGTGGCGGACCATGAACAAAAAGAAAAAACAAGTTCCTACTTCTTATTTTGTGGAGATGGTACATTCAGCTGTCTGGTACTCAGAGGAACAAATATACAGAATTGAAGAAATAATTGAAAAGATTCACAAAGCTAACTGTACAATCCTTCAGGAGTGGTAGATTGAAACAAGAAGCAACTCTAAAGAAATCACAAATGAGCCAATCAGAAGCCCAAGTTCTGACTTCTGGTCTCCAGTCTGGCATGTGAAGAACTTGAAAGTTGCAACTTTTCTCTCCCAACAAAAAGAGGGCTGAACAATCTGAGGATAAACACTTCCTATCTTCATCAGAGAATTGAGGTCAGAGGGCAAACCATTGTCCCCATTAGTAGTTACAGACAGAAGGATAGAAAAATCACAGCTTCCTGGAGCAAAGGACCAGAAGCAAAACTATCCACTGGAACTAGTACTGGGTATGAAAACTTAAACTAACTGACAAGTTGCTAAATAAACTAACCAACAAGCTTGAGACAGGGTCTTGCTATGTATTTCAGGCTCTGCTTGAACTCACTGTGTAGCCCGGACTGGCCTTGAACTTGTGGCAACCCTCCCTGCCTCTGCCTCCTCAGGACTGGGATTATAGGCATGTGCCACCACGTTCTGCTAACAATATGCTTCTAACACATAAAGAAGTCTCAAGAGAAATTTTTAAATATTTTCACTAACTTAAACTACAACTTAACTAACTTTGTGGGTTATAGAAAAAACATAAAAGGAAATGTACAGTACTTAAAGGATACAAAGAAAGGAAAAATCTAGAATCAGTAATCTGAGGTTCCATTCTAGAAAACTAAAAAGAGATCAAGTTAAATCCAAAGTAAATGGAAGAAACAAAAATAATAAAAATTAGACAGAATCAATGAAATCTAAGACAGAAAATCAACAGAACCAAAGCTGGTTCTTGGGAAGAGCACTAAAATTGATAAACCTATAGCCAGGTTAACTAAGAAAAAACCCATAAATTACCAGTATCAGAAATGAAATGGGAGCCGGGCATGGTGGCACATACTTATAATCCCAGCACTCTGAGAGGCTAAGGCAGGAGGATCACAAGTTCAAGCACACCCTGGACAACTTAGCATCTTAGTGAGACCCTGCTTCAAAATTTAAAAAATTAAAAGGGTTGGGGATGTAGCTCAGTGCAGGGGTCCTAGGTTCAATCCTCAGTGCATAAAAAGGAGGGGGGGGGGAGGGAAGGAAGAAGGGAAAAAGGGAGGGATGGATGAAAAAGATGAAAGAGGAGCCATCAATACTTACATTAAAAAAATAATGAAGGAATATTGTTTATAAAACTTATGCCCACAAATCTAATAACCTAGAAGAATATATCAATTCCTTGACATAATCTGCCAAAACTCACATAATGAGAAATAGATAATGAGTATACCTATATCTATTAAAGAAATTGAATCAATAAGTAATCACCTCCCTGAAACAGAAAGTATCAGCTCCTGATTGATGATTCACTGGTAAACTATGCCAAACATTTTGGTCAAAAATTATACCAGTTCTTTATAGTCTTTCAGAAGATAAAAACAGAGGGAATATTTCTTAACTTGATCCACCAAGCTAATATCACCCTAATAGCAAATCCAAACACAAATATTACAAGAAAGGAAAACTACTAACCAGTGTCTCTCATGAACATTACATAAATCTTCAACAGTGTACTGGTAAATCAAATCTGAAATGTATATAATAGCTATAATCTCAACACTCTGGGTGGCTGAGGCAGGAGGATCACAAGTTTGAGCCCAGCCTGAACAATTTAGCAACTTAATGAGACTCTGCATCATAATAAAAAATGAAGGAGGAAGTGGCACTGGAGATGTAGCTTAATGCAAAGGCCTTGAGTTCATATATCATGACAACATAGGATTTATTCTAGCTAATAAATATTCTACCTAGGCTTAATATTCAAAAGACAGTTAATCTAATCCATCACACCAGTAGGCCAACAAGGAAAAATATCTTACCAATAAATAGGAAAAAAGCATTTAATTATATCTAGCACCTATTCATAATAAAAACCCTCAGCAAATTAGCAATTAAGGACATCTCAACTTGACAGAAAATATCTACAAAAAGTCGACAGCTAGCTTGATACTGAATGGTGAAAAAAATAGAAGCTTTTCTATTAAAATCAGGAACGAGGCAAGGATGTGTCCTCCTACTATTACAGATTGGAATGGAAGAAATAAAGCTGCCTTTGCTTAAAGATGACATGATTGTCTGTGCAGAAATCTCAAAGTATCAATTTAAAAAATAACCCAGGAACTAAAAAGGGATTATAGCAAGGTTAGAAAACTAGATATAGTACTCAAGTTATTTTCCTATATACAGTACTAGCAGTGAACAATTTGAAAATTAAAACAAAATGCCACTTACATTTGCACAAAAAAATCAAGTACTTACGTTACTCTAACAAAATATATAAAAGACCCACATGAGCAAACTTAGAAAATTCTGGTGAAGGAAATAAAAATAAATAAATGGAGATATTCCATGTTTATGTATAAGAAGACTTAATATTTTAAGATATCAGTTCTTTCTAATTTGATCTGTACATTTAATTTAATCCCAATCAGAATGCCTCTAAGTTATTTTGTGAGTATTTGCAAACTGATTCTAAAATTTATATGGAAAGACAAAGTACCTATAATAGCCAAAAGAAGATTGGAAGGGAATATCCCCAACTTCGTGACTTATTATGAAGTTACAGTAATCAGGACACTGTGCCATAGGCAGAATAATTTAAAAAATAGATCTTTGTACCAGAATATAGAGACTAGGAATAGACCCATACAAATATTGTTTGTAGGTCTTCAGAACAAAGGAAATTTAATGGAAAAAAAGGATAATCTTTTCAATAAATTGTACTAGCACACTGGACATCTGCATGCAAGGAAGGACGGAAGGAAGGAAAAGAAGAAAGAAGAGCCTGAATTTAGACATAGACCTTACACCAAAAACATAACTGAAAATGGATCATAGTCCTAAATGTATAAGTGATATTCTAAAATAAGAACTTAGGATAGGAGAGAATGTAAGTAATTTTGGGTTTGTCAGTGACCACAAGCACTGTCCATGAAAGAAAAAATTTGTAAGTTGAACTTATGTATTCAGAAACACCCAAAACATTGACAGTGCCAAATGTTGAAAAGGATGTGGGTCAAGAGGAACTCTCATTCATTGGTGATGGAATATAAAAGGTAACAACCACTTTGGAAGACAGTTTGTTATTTTCTTACAAAAATAACCATACTCTTACCACACACTCCTTATATTTACCTGATTGGCATTTTGTAGTTTCAAGAGATAAGTCTTGGTACATTTCTGTCTTTTCCCTACATTAGTGCCCAAATCCTAATTCACTCTAGTTATCATAGATATATTGTCATCCAAGTGTAACTTTCCATCCTTGCTGGGCCCCTGAGAACTAGGTCAATTGCCCAGTGGACTCAGGTTTAGAGCCACCACCATGATCTAAGCACAGGCTGGCCACAGCGAGCCCAAGTGTAGGCTGGACAAGGTGTGTTTTTCAGAGTTACTGGGTTAGCTTGAGAAAATGACTGTCTAGAACTAAATCCCATCAGCCTCATTCCCATTAGACACTAGAAATCTTGTTCTCTGGACAGTACAATGAGTAATGCTTACCAAGCAAGATCTGTGATCTAAGACCTAGATATTTGAATCAAAAATCCTTGCTTTTTGTTTTCTGAAACATACGTGTATTATTATAACATGTCTGGCCTTCACATTACTTGAAGAACAAAGTCCTGTGATTAGTTGTAAACCTATAATGCCTAAAGTACATGTTATAATTTAAATTTGTAAGTAAATGTTTAGGACTAGAAATCATCGTGGGTCATGGAGTTGGGGGCATGGAGTAAAGCTGAGTAAGTTTAGAGTGTTTGTATGTCTCTATCTTGCTATTTTTACATTCTTATCCCAAAGGACATAGCTGTAAAGTGTGAATGAGTTGCTTCCCAAATTTTCCTTGCTTAGAGTTTGGACTGGAGAACCCCGACTACAAGTTGATGAAATGGTACCTGTTTTTCTTTAAAGTTATTATGTAAATTCTGATAATAAATTATAATAAGTAAGTTAGATACTGACACTGTGTTTTTCATGGTGCACCAAGGCATCTTTGCAATTAATCACAAAGTTTAATATACCAACAGTTCAGCACTTTCATTTAAATAGAATACAATCTATAAAATGTTTTTCTTTGTGAATAAGATCTCAGTTTCTCTGCACAACAACAAAATCACTCAGTACAGGATGGGATGCTTTAAAAATAAGGCATATATTGGTCATAAATCATTATCACAAATGCTACACATTTTGATTTTTAAATATCCTAATTTTAAATATATGTAGATATGAAATAACTTATAAATTGACAGCAAATGTGTACAGGCTGTGGTTATGTAGGTAAGAATCACTTAATATTTCTCAAGTATCTGGAAAGTAGTATAATGGCAAGATCAATTTGATAACGCCAGGAACGCAAAGAAAATATTTTCAGTGAAGGTCTGTTATTTACCTGGACAGTGAAAGGTAGCATTGCATTGCTTACAGTTCTCTAGAAGCTTTACATATTTTCATAGCCATTCTTAAAATTTCTCATAGGAAACCTAAGTAAAGCAGCATTCTCGGCATTCATTAAACCAAAAATAAGTCAAGTGTGCTGAAACATCCAAAGTTTTAGTATACTAATTATAATAAACTAGCAGCAATATAAAGGCAATAAAGTATATACATATATATGAGCGGAGGGGAAAGATGAAAAATACAGATTTACAGCCAGACATGGTAATAGCCCTAAATGTATTTCTCAGTGTCTTTCTTCATTGACCCTAGGAGGATTTGAGTTGCTGCAGCTTTAAACAGAAAATTACCACATTCACTAATTGTGGGCTATAAGTATGCTTTTAGTAGTGCTTTGCTTATATACAAAGAAAAGATCTGTAATGTGTATTATATGCAATTAATTTATTGTGACTTTCATTTCAGAATGTATATTTTCTGATTATTATGAGCTATAAACCAAAAGATCAATATCTAATAAATTTTCAGGATTCATTGGGGAAAAAAAAAGAATTTGGACTGGATTTGAACAAAAGAAATCATGGCTCCATTCCCAGACTAGCTGCCCTGTTTCATACTAATGCATTATAGCATTTTACTGATGATGGGACTTCTAATACTCCTCAACCACATTTGTAACATTATTTTTCTGTGAAAAATAATATTAAATCCAAATTCAGATGCTATGGACAAATGTGCTGCCCTGGAGGGAGGAGGAGAGGGATGGAATAAAGGAAAAAATGCTGGATAGTTGTGGGATGAGCTTATATGAATGAATTGGGAAAATACACCTGACTTACAAACCTAAATCTTTATACCTTTTTAGAGGACATACGTGCCTTGGCCAGTCATCACTCCTCTATTCTGAACTACTAATAAAAAAGGCATTTCAGGGGGCCGGGGATTTAGCTCAGTGGTTCCACCGCCTGCCTTGCAAGCACAAGGTCCCGAGTACGATCCCTGGTACCAAAAAAAAAAAAAAAAAAAAAAAAGAATTAGAATCTCTGTGTACTTTCCACCAAAGAAATGAGCATTTTTCTTTAAACAGTCTGTTTTGGGCTTTTTGCAATATCATGAAGCCAAGTCTGTTCTTTTTTCACCAGAGGGTTCCCTTTCTAGGTTTTGCATTAAATAACCTGACAAAGGTAGTTCAAACCCAGCGTCTCCATTCTTAGATTTGTCATCTTGGTAAATTAATGTCTCCACTTCAGTTTACTAATTTTAAACGTGTGATAATAATAGCACTTACTTTCCAGGGTGGCCATGATGTTTCATTCAGCTGAAGCAGCAGTGTGCCCAGGAGAGTTCCTGGCATGGAACAGTTACTTAATAGTCTTTGGTGTTGTTTTAATGACAGCTCCATAGTGTATGCATTCACATTAGACCCAGGTTACACTGCTAGCTGTGCCTCAAGACTCACCTCCCTGGACCATTTGAAGAAGAGGCCAACAGCCTCTTTCCATATGCAAATTTTGTATCCTATTCTCAGCCATTACACTTGACCTTTAGTTGCCACTTCTCTACTGAGATTGGCTACCCAGTAGTAAAATCCTGACCAACTAAATTGTTTTTTTTTTGGTACCAGGAATTGAACTCAGGACCTTGCGCTTGTGAGGCAGGTGGCAGCACCACTGAGCTAAATCCCCAGCCCAGCTAATTTTTAAATCCATTGGTTTTTTTCTACCTTTCATCCTGTTTGCCTCCTCAACACCTTTGCCATTACTGAGCTAGGATCTGATCAGCCTGGCTTACCCCCACATTATCCTCTGCATCTTCTCTGAACCTCTCACCTGTCACTCCCTTGTCACTCTTCTGCTGTACTCTGTCCTCTGCTTCTCTCCTGCCCCTCCCTATCTGTCATTCGGGTTCCTTACCTCATCTCCCTCCCTATTTCTGTGAGTTTCTCACGCCATCTTCCTCACTTTTTCTGGAGATACTTTATATAATCTCTCTCAGTAACTGACCTCCTGCCCATTCCATATGTAAGGGCTTCTATAAGTCAGCATGGAGTTTATAAATAATAGTTGACAAATTATATTATTATTAATTAGATGGAGTTAAAGAAATGCTTATGTAATAAGATTGAGGAGAGGAATACTGAATTTTGTTTGTGAAGCATGATTACAAATGTATTCAAAGAAAAGGGATTATATCAGTGTTCTTTACTTTCTGTCTAATACTTATTTTCTTCTTTCTGATTTTTCCAGGTTTTACATAATGATCATGTATTACTCTATAACTAGAAAAGGATTTGTTTCTTTCCTTTCTGTCCTTCTTTTATGTGTATCTTCGAATGATCACATCCCTGTATGAGTTTACCTAGTTACAGTTACACCCTGAGACCTAATTTTATTCTTTTTTAATCTGGCATGATATAATGTAGGTTTCCCCATTCTTCTGAGTTTTATTTGTGACCATCTTATTGGTGTCATAATATTCCATTGGTTTAAATACCTAATTTTAAATAACTTTGTGATATTAATGTTACCTATTATAACATATGGAGGATGGGACAGGTTGTGAAGTCTGTTTAAAGTCTGAAAGCACCTAAGTACAGTACTTAGTTTCCATAAGAAGTAAAATGAGAACCCTGACCTGTCCTGGGACAGATCTAAATATTAAAACAGAAACACTAAAACAGCTACAAGAGAGATTAGGTAGAACTCTTGAAGACATTGGCATAGGAAAAGATTTTATGAAGAAAACCTCAGGTGCACATGAACTAGCACAAAGAATTAACAAGTGGGATCTCCTCTTATTAAAAACTTCTGCACAGCAGGAGAAATCACCAACAGAGTGAAGAGACAACCCACAATGTGGGAAACAATCTTCACCTGCTGTTCCTCAGACAAAAGTCTTCTATCTAGAATCTATAAAGAACAAAAAATTCAGACCTCCCAAATTTAAAGACCCAATCCAAAAATGGACATCTGAAATGAGCAGACATTTCTCAGACAAAGAAGTAGAAATAGCAAATAAACATACGAAAAAATGTTCAATGTCACTGGTCATTTGAGAGATGCAAATGAAAATGATGCTGAGATTCCACCTCATCCCAGAAAGAATGGCTGCTATCTAGAAATCAACCAATAACAAATGCTGGCTGGGCTGTGGGAAAAAAGGAACATTTCTTCACTGCTGGTGGGAGTGTAGACTGGTGCAACCACTGTGGAAATCAGTAGAGAGATACCTCAAAGAACTAGGATTAGAGGTCCCATTTGACCCAGCTATTCCCCTACTGGGTATCTTCCCTAAAGAATCATACCACAGTGATATATGTGCAGCCATGTTCATAGCAGCGTAGTTTGTGATAGCTAAAGCTTGGAAACAGCCCAATTGCCCATCAACTGGAGACTGGATCAAGAAAATGCATTTAAAAAAAATAAAATGGAGTACTGCACAACCATAAAGAATGAAAAATTAGAGCCATTTATACCTAAATGGATGCACATTGAGGCAATACTCCTAAGTGAAATAAATAGGACACACGTATAAATACTGAATAGTTTTTGTGGTATGAGCCAATGAAAGTGTAAATAAGAATCAAAAGGCTTAATAGATGCTGGAAGAAAAGGTGCAAAGGGGAAGGGGAAGTGGGAGGTGAAGGGAAAAGGAAAGGAGGAAATGGAATTAATATGAGAAAATGAAAAAATGGAAACAAGATCTTTGTACATAGGGGTGGAGGGGTTGAAGGGAGGGCAGGGGCATGGGGAAATATAATAACCAAGATATATTATGTAAAGGTACAAATTTCCAATGATGAATGTCATTATATTATATACCTAAAATGTACCAATATAATTAATTTTTTTAAATAAAAATAAAATAAAAAGCACTGGAGATATAACGCAGTGCCAGAGTGCTTGTATAGCATGGAGGAAGCCCCAGAAAGGGAGGGAGCAGTAGATAAAATTCAGGAATAAATTCTTCTTTATTGATGAAAACACATTCAGTGTAAATTGATAACAAAAAATTGGGGAAAATATAAAGGGATAAAACTCAACTATTAAAAGATACAGAAGAGGTTCTGCCACCTGCCTTGCAAGTGCAAGGTCCCAAGTTCAATCCCCAGCACCAAAAAAAAAAAAAAAAAAAAGATATAGAAGATTGAATTTTGACAAATTCATGTATATGTTATTAGAGACTCAGCTTGCATCTGTAAGGACAAAAATGAGTTGAAAATAAAAAGATGCAAAAAGCTATTCCAAACAAATAGTAACTAAAAGAGAACTGAGGTGTATATATTATTGGCAGACAAAATAGACTTTAAGTCAAAAATTGTTAAAAGAGATAAAGGATAGCATATTTGAAAATATATTTTTAACTGACACATAATCGTATGTATCTGTGGGTATAGTGTGACATTTCAGTGCATAGATTATAATCATATCAGGATAATTGACATGTAACATTTCAGACATATGTAATTTATTTGTGCTAAGAATATTAAAAATCTTCTCTGCTACCTATTTTCAAATATTCAATTAAATGTTTTCAACCATAGTTGACAATTAATTGTTATTAACAATGGCACTGTGTTATCAAAGTTGAAAGTTATTCCTTCTAGCCATGTTTACCCATTGTCCATCATCTCTCTGTCTCTCTTCCTCTGGGACATTATATATTGATAAAAGTTTCATATAGCAAGAAATAACAATTATAAACAGACATACCTAATAGAGGAGCCCCAAAATATATGAATCAAAAATTGACAATCAAAAAGAGAAATAAACAATTTTACAACAATAGCTGAAGACATCAATACCCCACTTTCAGTAAGGATTAGAACTGGGTAGAACATAGTAAGGAAATAGAGGATTTGAACAACACTATAAAGTAATTAAACTGAACAGACATGTATAAAATATATCCTCCATCCCACAACAGCACAATACTCATTCTTATCAAGTGCACTTGAAACATTCTGTAAAATCAATCATATGTTAGTCCACAAAACAAGTCTTAATCAGTTTTAAATTTAATCAAATTTAAAACCTCATAATTCTTTTCCAATGACAACAGAATAAAACTAGAAACAAAATACAGAGGGAAAACTGGAAAATTCACAAATACATAAAAATGAATGCACTCTAAATGACCAGTGGGTTAAATAAGAAATCACAGAAGTTAGAAAATGCTTGAGAAGAATAAAAACAAAACCCAACATACTAAAACTTACAGAATACAGCAGAACAATGCTAGAAGAAAATTAGATGTAAATGCATACATTGAAAAGAAGAAAGACAAGAAACCAATATTATAACTGTCCAGGCATTGGGGATTTAGCTCGGTGGTTCCGGTGCCTGCCTCACAAGCTCAAGGTCCTGAGTTCGATCCCCAGTACCCCCCAAAAAAGAAAAGAAAAACTGTCCATCATAAGGGAATAGAAAAAGAAGGTAAAACTAAACCCAAGTTTAACAGAAAAAAAAGAAATAATAAAAATAAAAAAGAGATATGAATAGGTGTTCAACATCACTAATCTTCAAGGAAATGCAAATCAAAACCACACTATAATATCATCTCACAACTGTTTGGTAGCTGTTGTCAAAAAGTCAAAAGATAAGTGATAGAATGTGTAGAAAAGAGAACACTTATATACTGTTGATGGGAATGTAAAGTGCCATAGCCATTATATGAAACAGTATGGAGACTCCTTTAAGGATTAAAAATAGAACTATTGTATAGTCCAGTAATTCCATTACAGGATAAACATCCAGAGGAAATAAAGATATATGCTGTCCTACGTTTACTGCAGCATTATTCACAATAGCCAATATAGTACCATATATGGGACTAGCTAAGTCTCTCAGTAGATGAATAAAGAAAATGTGGTATATATTCATAATAAAGTACTATACAGGCATAAAAAGAAAGATATTTTGCCATTTACAGCAACATGAGTGAATCTAGAGGACATTATGCTAAGTGAAAATAAGCCAAACAAAAATACTCCATAATCTCACTTGTATATGTAATCTAAAACATCTGAACTTCTAAAAACAGCATAGAAGAGCAGCTGTCAGGGCTTGAAGAATGAGGGAATAAGACATATCACCAATGGGGTACAAACTTTCAGCTATAAGGTAAATAATTAGTAGAGACCTAATGTTTAGCATGGTGTCTATAGTTAATTCATTCTAGACTTGAAATTTGCTAAAAGAGTATGTCTTAAGGATTCTATTTTATTTTTTTATTTCTATGTATATTTATTGGTACATTTTAGGTATAAAATAGATTTACATTTATCCTTGGTGTTTGTACCAGAACATGATGTATCTTAGTTCTTATTTTTTCTCCCATTACCTGTGCACCCTTCACCCCCTGCACCCTTCCCTATTTACACAGATTTTGATTCCATTTTTTTTCTCATAAATTTTCCTCTCCCTTCTTCCCTTTGCCCTTCCCCTCCCACCATACCCAAACCCTTGGACCTTTTATTATTTCAAATTATCAATTATTCATTTTAATCATTTTCATCCTTATTTACACTTTCAATTTCTCACACTAGAGAAACTATTCGGTATTTACACATGTGTGTCCTATTTATTTCACTTAAGAGTATGGCCTCAATATGCATCCATTTAGCTATAAATGTCTCTAGTTTCTCATTCTTTGTGTCTGAGTAATACTCCATTTTATTAAAAAAACACATCTTCTTTATCCAGTTTCTAGTCGATGGGCACTTGGGCTATTTCCAAGCTTTAGCTATTACAAACTGTGCCGCTATAGACATAGGTGCACATATATCGCTGTGGTATGATTCTTTTAATTCTTCGGGGAAGATTCCCAGCAGGGGAATAGCTGGGTCAAATGGGACTTCCGGTCGTAGTTCTTTGAGGTATCTCCATACTGATTTCCACAGTGGTTGCACCAATCTACACTCCCACCAACAATGGAGAAGGGTTCCTTTCTCTCCACACCCCCGCCAGCATTTTTTATTGGTTGATTTCTTTTTTTTTTTTTTTGTATTAAATTCTTTTATTGGTACATTGTAGGTATACAACACAATTACATTTCTCATTGGGAATTGTACCTTTACATAATGCATCTTGGTTCTTATTTTTTCCCCCTTCCTAGCCCTCCCTTCACGCCCTCCACCCTTCCCTATTTACAAAGACTTTATTTCCATTTTTTCCATTTCTCATCATTTTTCCTTTCCCTTCTTTCCTTTCCCCTGCCCCTCCCACTACCCCTACCCCTTTGGACGTTTTCTTCCTATTTTACATTATCGATTATTCATTCTAATCATTGGTACATTTTAGGTATACAATATAATGACATTCATCATTGGAAATTTGCACCTTTACATAGTCTCCCTTGGTTCTTATTTTTCACCCTTTCCCAGCCCTCCCTTCAACCCCTCCATTCCTCCCTATTTACAAAGATTTTGTTCCTATTTTTCCATTTTCTCATATTAATCCCATTCCCTTCTATCCTTTCCCCTAGCCCTCCCACTTCCTTCCCCTTTGCCCCTTTTCTTCCTATTTCACATTATATTGGTTGATTTCTTGATAGCAGCCATTCTTTGTGGGGTGAGGTGGAATCTCAGTGTTGTTTTCATCTGCATCTCTCGAATGACCAGTGATGTTGAACAAAGGATTCTAATCATAAAAAAATTATGAGGTGATAGGTATGGTAATTGGCTGAACCCATCAATTCACAATGTATACACATATCAAAACCTCACACTGTACCTGTGAAATGTATATAATTTTATTTATCAATTATAAATCAAAGCAGAGGGAACACAAAATAGATTTTTAATTAAATAATAAATTAAATTTAAAATAGACATACTCCTATATCCTGCTTTGCTACACAAGATGGTTACAACAATTAAATGAGATAATTTATTATTTTTTTGAGACAGAGTCTCACTGTGGTTGCCCTCGCTGGACTTGAATTCATGGCAATCCTCCTGCCTCAGCCTTCCAAATGCTGGGATTACAGGTGTGCACTACCATGCCCGGCTAAATGAGATTATCTAAAGGAAAGTTCTTTATAAAATGCTTGCTTAATTGGTGTATAAAATAAAAACATTATACTAATAAACATTAAACATTTATTATAAAAAAACATTTATTATAAAAACAATAACAATAAGCATTTTTCCATCTTCTAATGGACTAAATTTTTTTTCAAGTTGATTCTCTTGTTATTTATAGGTTAATCTTCAATCTGAAAATTCAAAATCCAAAATTCTCCAAAATTTGAAACTTTTAAAAAAATTTTATTTTATTGGTACATTTTAGGTATACAATATAATAACATTCATCATTGGAAATTTGCACCTTTACATAATCTCTCTTGGTTCTTATTTTTCCCCCTTCCCCTGCCCTCCCTTCAACCCCTCCATCCCTCCCTATTTACAAAGACTTTGTTTCCATTTTTTCATTTTCTGATGTTAATTCCATTTCCTTCTTTCCTTTCCCCTACCCCTCCCACTTCTCCTTCCCATTTGGCCCTTTTCTTCCTATTTCACATTATCTATTATACATTTTAGTCCTTATTTACACTTTCAGTTTCTCACACTAGAGAAACTATTTGGTATTTATACATGTGTATCCTATTTATATCACTTAAGAGTATCACTTCAATATGCATCCATATAGCTATAAAAGTCTCTAATTTCTCATTTTTATGGCTGAGTAGTAATCAACTTTTTAAAAAAACCACATTTTCTTTATCCAGTCTCTAGTTGATGGGCCCTTGGGCTGGTTCCAAGTTTTAGCTATTACAAACTGTGCTCCTCTGAACATGGCTGTGTGTATATCACTGTGGTATGATTCTTTTAATTCTTTGGGGAAGATACCAGCAGGGGAATAGCTGGCTCAAATGGGAATTCCAGTCCTAGTTCTTTGAGATGTCTCCATACTGATTTCCACAGTGGTTGCACCAGTCTACACTCCCACCAGCAGTGGAGCAGGGTTCCTCTTTCCCCACAGCCCTGCAAGCAGTTGTTATTGGTTGAATTCATGATAGCAACCATTCTTTCTGGAGTGAGGTGGAATCTCAGTGTTGTTTTCATTTGCATCTCTCAAATGACCAGTGACATTGAACATTTTTTCATGTTTATTTGCTATTTCTAATTCTTTGTCTGAGAAATGTCTGCTCATTTCAGATGTCCATTTTTGGATTGGGTTTTTAAATTTGGGAGGTCTGATTTTTTTAGTTCTTTATAGATTCGAGATAGTAGACCTTTGTTTGTGGAACAGCAGGTGAAGATTTTTTTCCCACATTGTTTGTTGTCTCTTCACACTGTTGCCGGTTTCTATTGCTGTGCAGAAGCTTTTTAATAAGAGGAGATCCCACTTGTTGATTCTTCATGTTAGTTCATGTGCACCTGAGGTTTTCTTCATAAAATCTTTTCCTACACCAGTGTCTTCAAGAGTTCTACCTAAGCTCTCTTCCAGCTGTTTCAGTGTTTCTATTTTAATATTTAGATCTTTAATCCATTTTGATTTTAGTTTAGTGCATGGTGAGAGATGTAGGTCTAATTTTAATCTTTGGCAAGTTGAAACCCAATTTTTCCAGCACCATTTATTAAAGAGGCTGTCTTTCCTCCAGTGAGGGTGTTTGGCTCCTATATCGAAAATGAAATGGCTGTGTCTGGAGTTGTTTAGGAATCTTTTAATCTGTTCCACTGGTCCTCAGGTCTTTTTCTTTTTCAGTACCATGCTGTTTTTATCACAGTAGCTTTGTAGTATAGTTTCAAGTTGGGCTTTGTGATACCCCCTGCCATGTCTCTGTTACCTAGAATTGCTTTTGCTATTCTGGGTTTCTTCTTGTTCCAAATGAACTTTTGGATTGTTTTCTCAAGGTCCATGAAGTGTGCTGCTGGGATTTCAATTGGTATTGCATTGAATCTATATAGCAGTTTTGAAAGTATGGCCATTTGCACTATGTTGATCCTTCCTACCCAGGAGCAGGGGATGTCTGTCCATTTTCTGATATCATCTTCAATCTCTCTTTACAGAGTGCTATAGCTTTCAGAGAAGAGGTCTTTGATTTCTTTCGTTAGGTTGATTCCTAGATATTTCAGTTTTTTGGATGCTATTGTGAAAGGAATTGTTTGCCTTATTTCTGTCTCAGTGAGTCTGTTGTTCATGTAGATGAAAGATACTGATTTTTCTGTGTTGACCTTGTATCCAGCTACTCTACTGAATTTGGTAGTTTAGTGTAGAAGACTTTTGATGGTGTTCTTGGAGTCTTCTATATAGAGTATCATGTCATCTGCAAATAAGGATAATTTGACTTCTTCATTTCCTATCTTTATTCCTTTTATTTCTTTCTTTTGTCTAGTTGCCGTGGCTAATGTTTCCAAAACTATATTGCATAGGAGTGGTGATAGTGGACATCCTTGTCTTGTTCCTGATTTTAGTGTGAAGGATTTCAGTTTTGATCCTTTATTATTATATTGGCTGTTGGTTTTTCATAGCTGGTTTTTATCAGATTGAGGAAGAGACTGTCTATTCCAATTTTTTGTAGATTTTTTATCATAAATGTCTGTTGAATTTTGTCAAATGCTTTTTCTGCATCTATTGAGATGATAATATGGTTTTTGTCCTTGGCTCTATTGATATAGTGTATTACATTCATTGATTTGCATATGTTGAACCATCCCTGCATCCCTGGGATGAATCCCACTTGATCAGGGTGTATGATCTTCTTGATGATCTTCTGCATTCTATTTGCCAGTATCTTAGTAAGGATTTTTGCAGTTATGTTCATTAGTGATATTGGCCTACAGTTCTCTTTTTTGGTTGGGTCTTTCTCTGGTTTGGGAATCAAGGTGTTGCTTGCTTCCAGGAATGAATTTGGGAGTATTGCTTCCCTTTCAATTTCATTGAAGAGTTTAAACAGTAGTGGCAGTAGTTCCTCTCCAAATGTCTTGTAGGATTCAGCAGTGAAGCCATTAGGACCTGGGCTTTTCTTAGTTGGTAAGTTTTTAATTATGTTTTCAACTTCATCAATTGATGTTGGGTTGTTTAGAATTTTCAGGTCTTCTTTGTTCAACTTTGGTAATTCATATGTATCTAGGAATCTGTCCATTTCTTCTGTGTTTTCCATCTTATTGGTGTATAGGTTTTTGAAGCAGGATGATCCTTTGGATTTCTGCTGGGTCTGTTGTAATTTCACCCTTTTCATTCCTAATTGCATGGATTTGGGTCTTTTCTTTCCTTTTTCTGATAAGGTTGGCTAAGGGTTTATAAATTTTGTTTATTGTTTTGAAGAACCAACTCTTGGCTACATTAATTTTTTATATTGTTCTCTTAGTTTCCATTGAATTGATTTCTGCTCTGATCTTTATAATTTCTTCCCTTGTATGAGTTTTGGGTTTGTCCTGCTCTTCTTTTTCTAGAAGCTTGAAGTTCAACCTCAGGTTGTTTAATTGGGCTTGTTCTGTTTTCCTAATATGATAATTCACTGTTATGAATTTCCCTCATAAGACTGCTTTCATTGTGTTCCATAGATGCTGACATGTTGTATTGTCATTGTCATTTAATTGAAGGAATCGTCTGATTTCTTCTTTAATTTCCTCTATGACCCATTGGTTATTCAGAAGTGTGTTGTTCAATTTCCACGCATTTCTGAAATTCTTGCAGTTTCTTTTGCTATTGATCTCCAATTTCATCACACTATGGTCTGATAATATACAGGGGATAACTTTAATTCCTTTGCACTTACTTAAACATGTTCTATGTGTGAGTATGTGGTCTATTTTGGAGACCAACCCATGTGCAGCTGAAAAGAATGTGTATTCTGATTTTGTGGGGTAGAACACTCTGTAAACATCTGTTAAGTTCATTTGTTCAAAAGTTTGAGTTCTAGTATTTCATTACTTATTTTTTGTCTAGTTGGTCTGTCTATTTTTGACTGTGGGGCATTGAGGTCCCCCACTTATATTGTATTACTGCATATATGAGTTTTCATGTCTGTTAGTATTTGTTTTATATAGTTGGGTGCACTGGTGTTTGGTCCATATATATTTATGATTGTCATCTCTTCCTCTTGGATTTTTCCCTTTACAGGGATGTAGTGTCCTTCTTTGTGTCTCTTAATCAGTGTTGGTTTGAAATCCACTTGATCTGCAAAGAGAAGAGCTACTCCTGCTTTTTGGGGGGTTCCTGTCACATGGAGTATTGTTTTCAACCCTTTAACTTTCAGTCTATGAGTTTCCTTTTGAATTAAGTGTGTTTCTTGTATGCAGCATATTGTTGGATTTTGCTTCTTGACCCATTCTGCCAGTCTATTTCTTTTGATTGGTGAATTGAGACCATTAACAATGATGGTTATAACTGATACGTATTGACTTGTCATTGCCATGACTTTTTCTTTTTGTTGGATTCTCCCCCTTTGCATTAATTTCTTGTCACACCCAATTGATTCATTCTGCTTTGCTTCCTGGGGTTGTGATCCTTGTTGTCTTTTCCTAGGATATTGTCTAAAATTTTTTGGAGTGCTGGTTTGCTATTCATGAAATTCCTAAGGTGCTCTTTGTCATGAAAGTATCTCATTTCTCCATCCATTTTGAAAGATAGTTTTGCAGGGTACATCAATCTGGGTTGGAGGCTGTTTTCCTTTAGGAGTTGTAATACATCCTTCCATGCTCTTCTTGCCTTGTAGATTTCTGTTGAGAAATCTGCTGTGATTCTGATGGGCTTTCCTTTGTATGTGATTTGTTTCTTTTCTCTGACTGCTTGTAGAACTTTTTTCTTCTGTTGCTTTTCTGGAATCTTAACTATTATATGCCTATAGATTTTATTACTATTATATGCCTATGTAGATTTTTTTTTGATCAAGGCTAGTTGGAGTCCTATATTCCTCACTTACCTGTATGTCAAGTTCTTTTCTCCCTGCTTAGAAAGTTTTCTACCAGTACTTTTGTGAACAGTTTTTTTTATGTCATCTGCACTCTCTCCTGTCTCTTCATTGACTCCAATCAGTCTTATGTTGTTCTTTTTTGCATCATCTAGCAGCTGCTGGATTGATTTCTCCTGGTGCCTTACAATTTTGAAGCCATTTTTCTTTTTCTTGTCACTAATTGCAATCTTATCTTTTATATCTGAAATTCTGTCCTCACATTGGCCCATTCTGCTGTGTAGACTTTCAGTGGAGTTTTTAATCTCCTGGAAATCTGTTTGCATCTGTTTTATGGATTCCATTTGTTTCCTATGTTGGGATTCCATTGTGCCTCAGTTCCTCTCTAGATTTATTAATCATATCTTCCACCATGAACACAATCTGTGTTGTTATCTGTGAAATTATTTCTGATTTCATTTTTTCCAGATCTGTTTTGTTCCCATTTCAGGGAGTCTAGTTGATTGAGTATCAGAGTGTTCCATCACATTTCCCTTTAGGGTTGCTGTAGGTGACCTGGAAGTCTGGTTTTGAGACTTGTTTACATGTCTTCTCATTTCAATGGGGAGAGGGAGCAGGGGAGGTGTGTGCTGTTGGCGCCCACACAACTAACCTCCTCTGTGCTGGGAGCAGTGGTACAGTTGTCCGGGAGCCCCTTCCTCTGCCCTGGGAGTGTTGCTATGTCAACCCAGAAGCCCCTTCCTTTGCACTGAAATTTGAAACTTTTTGAGTGCTAATATGACAGCATAAGTGGAAAATTTCACACCTGACCTCAGATGATGGGTTGTGGTCAAAACATATGTGCAGAAAACCCAGTTTATTCAGTATCCCTAAGGGAACAAAGAGCCTCCATGTACCTTCAACTTCAAGTCAAAAACTTTGTTTCATGTGAGAAATTATTTAAAATATTATATAACATTACCTTCAGGCTATGTGTATAAGAAATATAAATGAATTTGGTTTTTGACTTTCATTTTCAAGATATCATGTGTATGCAAAAACTGAAGAACAAAACAAAACTAAACCCAAGAAATACACATCTGGTTCAAACCATTTCACATAAGGGCTGCTCAACTTGTATATCCATTGTTGTTCTGAGTAAGCTCTTGTATATAAGTGCTCAGTAAATATATGAGAGAAGACTAATTGAAACAAGGTAATATTTAAAAGACTGTAAAACATTTGAATTATACTTTCTTTCCCTGAGAAGGTGCTGTAGACTATTTAAAATCTATTATGCATAACCAAATTGTTTTGATAAAGATGACTTAGATAACCCATACTTTTGTATTTATAGCTCAGCAGAGTGATGGTGTACAATCTTAATGTACATTTATCTTCAATTATAAATTTTAAGGGGTCAAGAATTTAGTTATTAGAAGTTACCAGTAATAAACTTATAAAAGAAGATATAAATACTTGGACAACTGATTCCATATTGTTAACTTTGAAGATGTGCTTTGCAAGTGAGAAATACTTTATTTTTCTTTCCTTAAATTCTTTTAGTGGTACATTTTAGGTATACAGTACATTTACATTTATCATTGGGAACTTGTACGTTTACATGATGTATCTTGGTTCTTATTTTTTCCCCATTCCTCTGCCCTCCCTTCACCTCCTCCACCCTTCCCTATTTACAAAGACTTTGTTTCTATTTTTTCCTTTTTTCAGATTTTTCCTTTCCCTTCTTTCCTTTCCCCTACTGAGAAATACTTTAAAGACAGAAACAAAAAGAGAAAAAAGCTTCAAATGGCTTCTGTATCCCTTGAGCATTCCCATACATTGATCCATTTGTTCCCAAAAAAGTCCACTAAATACAGTCCAGAAGAGAAGAGTGAACTTTATTCTTGAGCAAACAAAATTTTATGTATTTATGTTTATTTTAACAAACAAGAACATTTTAGTTTGTAAATTAAAATCACTTAAATTATTTTTCAGACAGTGAGTTTAAGAAAGAAGCATAAAATACAAAATCACTTTAGGTTTAATTTAAAATAATTGTCTAAAGTGTAAAGCAACACTTTTACATGGAGAGCTTTTCAGAACAACATCCACCTGGTACATTCCTTGATTGTCCCTAGAAATCTTAGCTCAGTGCCAGGCATAGTGGCCCCTCAGAAGATTCAGACATGTGAGTGAGTGCAGTAGGCAACTCTTTGTGGTTAAAAGTATATGTCTTGTTGGTTTTACTAAACTTCACAGATGAAGATTTAAAGTATAATGGCATACTGACTTCTCTGTGGCCACACACTTCACCTTCAGGTGGGGGATGCTCGGGAATCCTCATTGAAGAGGTAGGAACATCAGAATGTGCAAAGGCAGGTTGGGGGTTCTATCATGAGTGTGGTGGCTGCCCAGCAACCCTCAGCCCTGCCAATTGCTGTCTTGCCCTTCCTCCTCATTTGTGGGGAACAGCCTGACATCTGAGACCAGAGCTCTCAAGGAAACATATTTTTAGAGGGTCCAAATCTTCCCTTTACCCTCACCAGCATGGACCAAGGGGACAAGAAGAAATCAAAGGAGAAGCAAAGCCTAGTTCTCTTCCTTGAATTGATCCTCACTAGGACTGCAGCCTTCAGCTACTTAGAGGCTCAGAGGAAATTTTCTTGTTCAGGGGCACAGTCTTACTTTCTCCGTGGCAAAAAATTTCATGTGTGTTTCTGACTCTATTTATTGTAGTGTTTCTCACAGTAATTGGAAGTTCATCTTGGGGTATTTATTTTAATTTTAGCATATGACACACCCTGCTGTGGTTTTGCTATGCTCTTGTTCTATGTAACATTCTGAGGTTTTTGCCCTTCTTGTTGCCCTAATTTATTTGCCTATGAAAGCAATCTATGCCATTGAAGAGAAATTATACTTCCTTGGTATAATTTTAATCCAAGAATGTTCTTATTTCTTTTAAAATTTAAAGCATTGTCCTTATAACCAATCTTACACACTGATCTAGTTTAACTGAGATTTATTCTGTTTGAAGTTAAACCAAGCCTATTATTTGCTTTGTGATTTCTGAGGACAACTATTTCTTAGTCTTGTTCTACTGATTCTTTTATGTTAGTAGATTCTTTTATGTTAGTTATGTTATTCAGCTCTCTTGTGGTCAATGTTTTCCCAAACTTCTTTTACTGTCATTAGTATGAACAGAGTGAATCCTTTTGTTCTGAATTTCTTCATAGATTTTCAACAGAAAGTTCAATTTAGGATATTTTATGGAGTTTAGAAAACAAAACATTGTTCAGTGCATTTGATTTGTTTTATTCCTTTCTATCTTCATGTACTATTCAAATACTGCAGTCTGTTCTTCATATCTTGTGCCATTTCAGGTTTTAATTCTGTTTCTGTACCTTAATTCAATCAAAACATTCAATCATTAAAACAAATTTTGCAAATGAACATTGTGGCAACTTTTATTGAAGTGATGGATATTAAGGTGACCATTGCTAGAATTCTTTTTTATAAATTTTAAAGTATGCTTATACCTTTCTACCTGTATTGATTTTTAATTATCTGATTCTTTCAAGATTAGTGTTCATCTGAATAAAGTGATTTTTAAATGTACTGTCAACATTTTCATCTCAACTAGAATTAAAAGACTAGAAAACAAAACAGAGGGCCTGAGAGCTGTTTTATGGTAGTCTCATTGTTCAGCCCAATTCTGAGCCACTTTATTCTTGAAGAGCTCTAAGAAGAATTAGCCTAAGTAAAAATTGAGCCACTTATTCTAACCCCTGCTTATTTTGAGAAGTGCCACTCATCTTTTTCTTCCTGAGTTTCCATTTTCTTTAAAGATCATTCCCACAGTTGAGGTTTGTGCTTATTAGCATCCTAGAATTAAAATGGGCTTCGTTACCTATAAATTTGGAAATTCATATATTTCTGATTAAAAGTAGTACACCAAAAATTTCTCAATTTTCATAGTTTAAAAAATTCTTTTTGTTTAAGTAATTTTAAATGGCAAATTATAGTTCTAAATGATTTGTTATAGGAGAGATGCTATTTTTTTAAACATGGTCCCACTATGTATTTCAGACTGTCCTTGAACTCACCATGTAGCCAAGGCTAGCCTCAGAACTTGCAGCGATCCTCCTGCCTCAGCTTCCGAGTGCTGGGATTATAGGCGTGCACCACCACTCACAGAAAGAGATACTGTTGAGATTTTTCAAAAATAATCCTCATGAACCTAAGATCTTTGAAGAATAATAAATACCATTCCTATAAAGCAGTCTAATATATCTAATATTTCCACATTATTGCCTTAAAATAGTTTACCATAAATGTTATTCCCATATACAAAGTAAGATGGATTGTTAGTTTCTGTGATACAGACAAGATCATTTGGCTTGTAAGTGACAAAACTGGACTTGAATCCCTGTGGTTAGACTTCATAGTCTATCTTCCATATACCACACTGCTACTTTGAATAGATAGTTTGTACCTGGAAAAAAAATGGATGTTTCTTTTTAAAAAATGTATGTTACTTACTGTTCTCTAGAGATGAAATACTTAGGCAGCTTTGTTAACTCAATCAAGTGAAGAAAAATGGGCCAAGCATGGTGGTGCACACTTGTAATCCCAGTACTTAGGAGGCTGAGGCAGGAAGATCGACACAAGTTTAAGGTTAGCCTGGACTATATAGCAAGACCCTGACTCAAAAAAAAAGATGAAGAAAAATGTTCTTCAAATTGTAATTTTTCCTGCAATAGCAGAGATGTGGACTGACAGACTTAAAGTGTAGTGTTTACCTTTTCTTCTGTTGTGAAGAGTGAGATCTTCATTATTAACTAGGAAGCTAGAAAGTCAGGCCATTCATATTAGCAAGTTAATGCACCCAAATCCTTGCCTGTAGTGACTGGTCAGGTGTAATGGACCACCAAGCAGGGTGCATTCCTACCATGGCTAGTGAAGCCAGGAGGGCTCTATACAAAGGCTTCTTGTTGTGCTCATTAAGTCCTGAGAGTTAAGCAGGTATTTGATCTGCGGACAAAGGTAAGTGAAATACATTCGGTTTGTTTTGTTTTGTTTTGTTGTACTGTGCTAGGGATCAAACCGAAAACCTCAAGCATGTTAGGCAAGAGCTCAAACATCAAACAGTGAGCTATACCCCTAACCCTGAGTTGATGGTGCTGTGTGTGTGTTTGTATGTGTGTGTGTGTGTGTGTGTGTGTATGTATGTGTGTATGTATGAGTAGCAATGCTCAAAATATGATTGCGGAACCACTAGCATCAACATTATCTTGGAACTTGTTGAAATGCAAATTAGGGGGTAAGGGTGTGGCTCAGTAGTAGAGCTCTTGCCTACTATCTGCTAGTCCTTGGTTCAATTTCCAGGCCTTAGAGTCACGCTGGACTAAAACTATAAGATAAACATGTAGGGTTAGCCTCAGGAAGAGTAGTCCTGGGAATGTACTTAGATTTATATTCAGGAAATACTATATAATTCAGGGTTGGAATGGTCCTTTAAAATAGAAACCAGTCATAAATTATACATGTTTTCTTTCAGGAGTACTCCATGCATTTCACTTCTTAATACATATATTTGTATTTCAATATAAAGATTGCTGCTTTTGATTTTCAAGAAACATGAATGAATACAACAAATATAATTCTTTACTCAGAAACCATATTCATGAACTGGGCGTGGTGACTCATGCCTATAATCCTAGCTCTTGGGAGTGTGTCTCAGGTGAAGCACCATTAGTTCAAGCCATCTTGGGCTACATAGTGAATTCAAGAACAGCACAAACTACATAGTAACACCCTATCTCAAAAAAAAAAGAAACCATACTTATGGGAAACCTAGCTATAGCATTGTGCTACTTTTGAGTGCTAGATTCATAAGCCAACCTCTGTAGACAGATCATACAAGTACAGCATAAATCCAAATGAGAAATATACATATATATATTATTGTGATGCTAAAGAAAAAAGATATGAGAAATATGTTGAATCTTAGCTACAAATGTAAATTCTTTGATGTATTTTACTATAATACTTTGATGGACATTTTTGTACATGTTTTTTTCCCTATCTCTGATTATTTCATTGGTATAGATTCTCTTTTTTTGTTTTTGGTACCAGGGATTGAACTTGGGACTTTGTGCTTGCGAGGCAGGTGGCAGAACCATGGAGATAAATCCCCGGCCTTCATTGGTATAGATTCTTAACAGTGGCCTTGTTGAATATATATATGAATATATATGTGTGTATATATCACACACACTAAGGTCTTTGATTACCCAGTTATACATAGAAATGTATACACTGCTGTGAACCTAGAGAAAACTGAATTTTTCAAAGGTATCTTGCATTGGAGAAATTGTCAACTGAGATATGGTCTATTTTTGAAAAGAAGTCCCTGGGTTCCATATCCAGTCAAAAAGAAAAAATGCTAGTACTGTATGTGTCAAACCTAATATGTACATGTCTCCATTTTTGATTTGTATATATGAGTACAAGTATAGTCATATAATGGCACAGAAATACTATTAGGTATTAATTACCCTCACTTTAGATATGAAAAAGTTGAGATTGAGAAAATTGAAATAAATTGATCAATCTGAAATAGAAATAAATAGCCTTGCTTCCATTTTAAGTGGAAAGTATTCATTCTTTCATCATTAATTATGTAAGTTACAGACTTTTTACTCATGTTCTTTATCAGGTTGAGAAAGTTTTATATTTCTCATTTTCAGAGTTTTTTCATTATAATGGGTATTGAATTTTATCAAATGGTTCTATATCAACTGATATAATTATATAATTTTTATTTTTTGACATTTACTTGGTGAAGGTGATTTTTAAAAAATGTTAAGCAAGGCTTACATCCCTGGAGTTAACCCCACTTGTTAAAGCATATTGTGTTTTATATATTGCTGAATTCTATTTGCTAATATTTTGTTAAGGATTTTTTTTCTTTCTTTTGGTACCAGTGATCAAACTCAGGACCTTGCACTTGCCAGACAGACGCGGTGCCACTGAGCTACATTCCCGGCCCATGTTAAGGATTTTTGTACTCATATTCTGTTGTTTTGAGTTCAGGCTGGTGAAACTTGTGATCATCCTCCTGCCTCAGCCTCTCAAGTGCTGGGATTACCGAGATGTGTTCATAGTTTTAAGATATTTTGGTCTGCAGTTTGTACTATTATTTAATATCAGAGTAATACTGGGCTTATAAAATGAACTCAGAAGTGTTTCCCTCTTATGCTTTCTAGAAGAGGATGTGTAACACATACTTATTTTCTCCAATGAAAGTATCTAGAGCTGTAGATACTGCTTTGGGGGGTTTTAAAATTAGAGATTTATTTTCCACAACACTTTTAAGGTATGTTACTCTGTTTTCATCTCTTTAATAAAATGCTTAAAATGGCTCACAGTTTTGGATGTTCCAGTCTGACTAGCCCCTTTATTTGGGCCTTTAACAAGACTATACATCATGATTAGAAGAGCTGGTGAAGCAAAATCACTTATATTAAGTGCCAGGGAGAGTAAAGTGCAAGGAGAGGACTGAGGTTCCACAGTCTCCTTCAAGAGGAGCCTCCAGTGGACTAAGTACTCCCAATAAAGGTTCCACCACCTCCCAGTAGTACCACCCTGGGGGCCAACACTTAATGTGGGCCTTTGAGGGACCTTCAGCATCCAAACTATAGCATATGACTGTTCAAATAATGCTTTATATTTAGTGAATCATGGTAATTTATTCTTTTAAAGAAATTAGTTCAGGCCGGTTATTTAGCTCAGTGGTTTTGCCGCCTGCCGCACAAGCACAAGCACCCGAGTTGGATCCCTGGTACCAAAAAAAAAAAAAAATGAAATTAGTTCATTTCATCTAAGTTGTTATAATGTATGTGTATAAAATTCTACATAATACCCTGTACTAGCCTTATGATGCCTACAGGGTCTATAATGATATCTTCATTCTTGATATTGGTAACTTATATCTTATTTTTTTGGTCAGTCAGTTCATGAATCATTTTGAAGGACCAACTTTTGTTGCCTTATTTGTTCTGTTTTTCTGTTTTCGAATGTTTCAATTATTGATTTGAGGCTTTTCTTCTTCTAATATAAGCTTTAAATAGTATAAAATTCCCTCTCACTGTTGCTTTAGCTGTTTTTCACAAAGTTTGATATTTTAAATTTTCATTTTCATTTTATTTTTAAAATTTTTCATTGACACTTCCTCTTTGACCCATGTGTTGCTTAGAAATGTGTTGTTTTATTCCCAAGAGTTCATAAATTTTCATATTACCTGTTATTGAGTTCTAGTTTGTGATCTAGAACTGTGATTGAAGTAAATTTTCTATATGATTTTAATTCTTTCAAATTTGTCAAGATTCATTTTATGTCTCATAATGTGGTCTCTTATCATGTCTAGTGGCACCTGAAAAGAATATGTACTCTGCTGTTGTTGGATGGAATGTTTGGTTAGATTCTGTTGATTGATGACATGTTGTACTCTTCTGTATCCTTGCAAATATTCTCTCTGGTTGTTCTATCAGATGTTGACAGAGTAATGTTAAAAATCTCCAATTGTAATTGTACGTTTGTTGATTTTTTTCCTTTCAGTTTTATGTTTTTTTCTTCCTGGTTTTGTTTTTAATCTATGTTGTTTGGTAAATACACATTTAGGATTGATATATGTTATTGATGGATCAACCTTTTATCATTATGTAATTTCCTTCTTGTCATTTTCTTTGCTCTAAAACCTAGTTTATATAGTGTTAATATTACTCCTTCATCTTTTGATTTATATTTGCATGATGTATCTTTTTGTAACATTTTGTGTTCATCCTATATCTCTATATTCTTAGAGACAGCATACAGATGGATTACAGTTTTAATCCACTCTGCCAATCTGTCTTATAATTGGTTTGTTTGGACCATTTACATTTAATGTAATTATTGATATGTTAGAACTTAGTTCTACCTTTTTTACTTTTTGTTTTTCTGTTTATTCTTTTTTCATTTCTGTTTTCTTTTTGTGGGTATTACTTGAACATCTTTTAGAATTTCATTTTGGTTTATTTATATTGTGTGTATCTATTTTTATAGCTGTTTTAATGATGACTCTGGGCATTACATTAAATATACATAACTTGTCACAGTCGACTGAGTCAACATTTTACCTGTTTGTGTGAACTGTAGAAACCTGTCTCCCTTTATATTTATCTAGCCTCCTATTCATAAAATGATTGTCTTTAGTATTTTCTCATTTAGAACCACATTAAATAGCATAATAAACTTTATTAATCATCATTTTGAAAATTTTAGTAGGGAGACTTATTGTATTTACCTATATCATTTTACCTTTATAGTTCCATTTTTATTTCTTCCTTCCCACAGGTCCTGAGACTGTTTTTCCAGTCTATATTTCCCCTTCATCTTTGGTATTTTCTCTCATTCTGTCTCTACATTCATTCATACTTTTCTGTGACTCCTCCATTCTGATGTTGAACCTACCCTTGATATTTTATATTTATATAATTTTGTTTTTTAGTTCTGAAACATTCACTTTTAAGAAATATTCTATTTCTATTTCTTTGCTGAGGCTATCTTTTTTATTTGTCTCAAGTTCACTCATAATTGCTCAGTGAAACATTTTCATAATGGCTATTTTAGCACCTTTGTCTGGATAATTCTAGCATGTATGTATGTCATCTCAGCAGTGCCATCTATTAGTTGTCCTTTTTCCTTGAGGTTGAGATTTTTCCTGATTCTTAGGTATAACAAATGATTTTAGATAAAAACATGGACATTTAGAGTATCCTAAATGTCCCAAATGTTAAGAGATTCTGGGTCTTATTTAAACCTGTTTTAGGTAGCTTCATCTGATACTACTTTGTAAGGGGAGATGGGGACAGGATGTCACTACCAGATGGAGGTAGAAGTTCAAGTTATGCGCTTGATACCTGAGACAGAGAAGAACATTCCTGATAAACAGGGATCTGCATTCCTGCAAAGCTCTACTGATAGTACCCTGGCTGGGAAAGCCTGGGGTGCCTTGTTGCTGCCTCTCAGGTGGCTGCCCCTGACCACACTGGGCAGTGGTGACAGTCTTAACTCTCTAGGCTTTCTCTGGCACCACTGGAGGTTATTACTATCAGGTGAGGGTGAAGTCCAGGCACCCAGCTAGTCTTCCCTCTCACAGTGAGGGGGTACTCCTTGCAGGTGTACAGGGATTCTCCTGCCCCACCTTCTCACCCTACTCCAACCTTGCAAATGGGACTCTTCACTAGAGAATAGTGAAGGTAGAAGTCTGGGCTCCCCGCTTGGCCTTGCTATAGAAAGTGTGGGAACTTACTATAAGCTTCTTGTGGTATTTCCCTGGAGTAGAGCAGTTATTAAACAAATATTTTCTGCCTTGCTAGCCCCTTCCTTAGTCCTTTGATTAAAGAAAATGAGATTTGGGGGGCTTTTTTGGACTAGCATCTATTGCTGTTTCCAGGCTGCCAGCTGTTTTAGCTCCAAGTCCGGGATATAAAGGAGATACACACACACACACACACACACACACACACACACACACATCCCAGGAACGTAATGCTGTATCATTCCTCAGGTCCTCGTGTCCTGAGGTTTCTGTGTCCTGCCTGGTCTGCCTTCTCTCCACCTTTCTGTGTCTTCTTATGGTCATCTTATACTTTATATACAATGTCAGACGCTTTAGTTGTACTCAAGGAGGGAAATAGACAAAAGTATGTCTATTTCTTCTCCCAGGTCTGAAGTCTTAATTTTTTCTTATTATCAGCACTTCTTGTTTTGAGAGGTGGTTATTTAAGTGTTTTACCCCTCAGATGACTGAAAGGAACCAGGAGAAATTTGTGTAGTATATTTCCAGTCCTTTTCTACTTCAGTGTGAGGCATTTCAGTTAACTATGGTTAGTTTGATAGCAAAGTTAGAAGTTCTTTCGTGATCTCATAATCATGTTCTTTGAAAATTAGAGCTGTTTAAATATCTCTAAGTTTTATTATAAATAACATTTAATTCATGGAGTCCTTTCTTGTGCCTGTTGATAGTCATTGCTTATTCTCTGCATTTCTCCAGGGAAGGGGGCAGGGCATGAGACCTGGCCTGAGGGATCTCAAGCCTGAGAATTTAAATGATCTTCTTCCATTCCTGACTGGAAAAGTAGTCAGATCCACTGACAGCCACACTTGAGAATTAGGGGCAGCTGTCACTGTGCAGGCTGCTTTGGTCCTAACTGTCCATCCTTTAGGAGCAGCTGTCATTCTATGGGCTGGCCTTGTCCTAGGTATCTATTGGTAGGAATAACTGTCACTCCATGTACTGGCCTGCTCTTAGCTGGCCATCATTAGGGGTGGCTGTCACTGCACAAGCTGGCAGTGGTCTTAGCTGTCAGTAGCCTGTATGTGATTGCTCTTTATATTCTTGATTTAGCAAAATATAAAGAAGAGTTCAACTTTATAAATAAATTATTCAATTTTGTTCTCTTTCCCAGGCACAAACTTATTATCCCAAATGGAAGTTGTCCTGTTATTCTGAATACTTACTTTTGTCAGAAATTTGTTGTCAAAGAAGACCCAGAAACAACTCAAGAGGTGTACTGTCGGGATATACCCATTCCGAGAAGAAACATCACTTTGGCTCAGATGTTTAGAATTAAGGATATAACAGATAATTCACCTGAAATCCAGGTAAAGTCCCATTGGCTCAGAGGTTTTATGCTTTCAGTAATATTGGAGACTGAATTTGAAAGGACTTAGGTGTGAGGATGTTCACTCTTGGACCTCCTCCAAAAATGTATGCTAGAATATCTTATTATTATTATCCTTGAAAACACTGTAGTTCAGGTCAGGATTTAGTTGTGGTCTTTTAACACTGTCTTCCTAATTATGTATTTTTAATCTTTATTCTAATTTATTAAAATATATGAAAGTTTTTTCTCTGTTCATATCTTACAACTAAGAAGTTTAAGCCTGTCTTTATTTGTTTTTTTAATCTTTGTTTTTCTTTTCCATAATATGTATATCCCTTGAGATATAAAGAGCTGCATAAACTGATGATTATACACTAGAGATTGATTTTTGGAATTATTATGGCCCTGAGCCATGATCATTTGCCAGGATGAATTTGGGGAACCACTAAAATTCACTGGGAGTGGGCATGCTGTGTGCCATGGAAACAGTCTCAGCTCTGGGAGTCAGTGATGTTTCCACCACACAGGCCTCAAACTCAATAGGTTACAGAAATCATCACAAAACAAAACGTTCAGACTGACATATCGAGGAAGGGAAAATTACACAAAATTTTACTCTGTTTTTGTTTGTTTTTTTTGATTTGATTTATTTTCAGTACTAGGGATTGAATTCAGGGGGTGCTGAACTATATCCCTAGCCCTTTTTATTTTGAGACAGACTCTTGCTAAAATTGCCTAGGCTGGCCTCCTACTTGCAATCCTCCTCCCTCAGCCTCCCAAGTAGCTGAGATTACAGGGCTATACCATTGCACCCAGCCACCCTGTTTTATGCCATATAACCAAGCAAAAATCTCCAGTGACTATTTGAAGAAGTTTATGGAGGGGATTATTGAAAAGGAGAGAACTTGAATCAATTTAATTATAACATTTAAAACATGGCTCAAAGTACATTTTAAACAGCTTTGCAATGTGAAATTGATGTGGTATGTTTTTGTCTCATAACAGTGGCAGTGGAACTGCTGTGTGGCATAATGGTGGAGAATGTGGACTTTGGTACCATAAGCCCTGGTTCAAATCTTGCCTCCTCCATTTTGTGCTGGGTGACCTTGGGCAGTCTCTTTGTATATCAATTTTGCCTAAAAATTGGGATAATGATATTACATCCCATGTTGAGTCTTTATGAAAGATAAATATCAATATGTTTGTCCTTCCAGAATAGAGCCTGGAAGATAGAAAGCACTTTAGAAGTATTATTGTCTTAAGAGTAGTTGATATTATTGCATAGGGTAATTTAGAGAATATGCAAGTATGCAAAACATTTAGCCTAGTAGATTGCATATATGAGCACTTAATAAAGTACTTCATTTTTATCATACCCTTGTCATTCTTTTACATTTTACTTTGTCCTATTAGATTTGTCACCTCAAAAAGAAAAGAAAACAATGTTTAATTACCATAAGGTATTTAATAGCAGGACTGTCCCTGCTGGAATTCCACTGATAGGAAACACTCTGCTGTCCACATTACTGTCACCCACCTGTCCCACCTCAGCAGGCTAGTTACGTGGCAGGCATAGAGACCCCCCCACTACACATTTGTTGCTTTTGTCTTCACCATTCTTTCAGTTCAGTAAAGATTCTTCAAGTGATTACTTGGTGGGTAACCTGATGTTGTAAGCCAAACTGAAACAGCTCCTTTTGCATGTCTTGACCAGGTTGTACATAGTGGCCCAGCCACCACAAGTACAGGCTGGCCCCATGGGCATGAAGAGGCAAAGCAGTACCTCACAGCTGGCACTTCCTCAAAGGATTCTCTCCTGGATGTGGTGGAAAGCAAGGGAGCTGCCCCGTATTCAGAAGTGGGTATTCGAGTTGTGGTACAGAGAGTTTACTTCCTTCCTGGCAGAGACAGCTCCAGAGGCCAGCAGGGGAATGGCTCAGGGTATACAGACCAACCAGGAACTCGGTGAGTGGCAAAATATGAGTGTGGGTTTGGAAGGTCACCCAGACCTCACTTAACAATTCACTTAATGACCTAGTCACAGGAACAGACCCCGGATGTTAAGCGAGGAATGTCTTATTTGATTTCTTGATAATAGCCATTCTTTTTTGGATAGGATAGAATCTCAGTATTGTTTTAATTTGCATTTCTGTAATTGCCAGATGTGTTAAACTTTTTTTTTTTTTGGTACCAGGGATCGAACTCAGATCCTTGCACTTGTGAGGCAGGCGGCAGAACCACTGAGGTAAATCCCTGGCCCTGTTGAACATTTTTTAATGTATTTATTGGCCATTTGTACCTTTTCTGAGAAGTGTCTGTCCCAATCAGTTGCCCATTCTTTTATTTTGGGAGTTTCTAATTTTTTGTGTCCTTCATATATTTTAGATTAGTCCTCTGTCCAAGGAATAGCTGGCAAAATTCTTTATTCCCATTTTGTCAGTTGTCCTTTCACTTAGTTTTTTTCTTTGCTGTAAAAAAAAAAAAAAAAGATTTTTTATTTGATATAATCCCACTTGTTGATTTTTGCTATCTTGTGGAATTGAAGTTCTGTTCAGAAAGTCCTTGTGTATGCCTATGTCTTCAAGAGTTTTATTTTATCTTCCAGTAGATTAAGTATTTCTGTTTTAATATTTGGATCTTTGATCTGTTTTCATTTTAGTTTAGTACATGGTAAGAGATATGGTTTTACAGTGGACCCTTGCCTTACAAAGTCAATTTGTTCACGAGGGCTGGTTGTAACTCAAGTTTGTTGTAAGTCAAGACTATTTTTCCCGTAAGAAATAATGAAAATAGCCATAATGCATTCCGAACCTCCCAAATCACTGCTTAACTAACCTTCTGATAATAAGAAACGGCTGTGTAATATGCATAATTTACCAGAATAATTTACCACAATAATTTTCCTAGTGTATTCACCAAAATATAAAATGTACCTCATTTACCAGAAACAACAATTTCATACTGTACTCACCATTCAAGTTGACATGTTTGGCTTCAAGGAAGGGAGGGGAGGATGAAATGGAAGGTGGTTACTGTTTGGAAGGTGAGTCCCTCACTAGGTCTCAACCTTTTCAGAACTAAAATCTGGTCTAAGGTTGTTTCTTTATTTTCTTTAACACTGATCTGTAGTATGACATAACATTGTCATTAGGCAAATAAATGCAACGATTGGCTTCTTCTCTGTCTGGGTGGGTCTTCTCTACAAATGTTTGTAGCTCTGTCCATTATTTCAGGATTTCCTTTATTTCAGAAGAAGAACTTTGCTGCACTGATTGTTGATACTCCCCTTCGTCTTCAAAAAGCTCAAGCTGCCATTCTCTGTTACTCAGCTAGAAGTTGCTGATGTTTCTCTGTAGAAAATTCCTCTGACTCTTCCTCCTCCGGTTCCTCAACACCACCACTGTGTACCTGCAAGCCTATGGACTCTGCTATAGTGACAGTGTCATCGACTACAGGGTCAGTTAAAGGGTCAGGCTCCTCTACACAGCCTTCAAAGTCCCTCCTGTATAATTTTAGGTCACACTTTCTTCCTGGCAGATCCCAGTGTCCTTAGAGAGACATTGGTCCAGGATTTCTCAGTTAACCCCACACAAGAAAGACTGGCATTTGGTTCATAACTCAAGACTTTGGTGGCAAGTTAAAAACTACAATTCTGGTCATAACCCAAGTTGTTTATATATGAGACTAGTTGTAACTTGAGGTTCCACTGTAGATTTAATCTTCTGCATGTATATAACGACCTTTTCCAGCACCATTTGTTAAAAAGATTATCTTTTCTCTAGAATATGTTTTTGGCACCTTAGATAGCTGAGTGTGCTTGGAGTTGTTTCAGCATCCTCTGCTCTGTTCCATTAATCCACACGTCTGTTTTTGTGCCAGTACCATGCTATTTTTATCACTATAGCTTTGTCACATAGCTTGAAGTCCAGAATTGTAATGGCTCTTGCTTTGCTCTTGTTGCCCAGGATTGCTTTTGCTATTCTTGATCTCTTCTGGTTCCATATGAATTAGATTTTTTAAAAAAATTCTCTGATGAATGCTTTTGGTATTTTCTTTGGGATTGCATTAAATTTATATATTAATTTCAGTGGTATGGTCATTTTTGGAATATTGGGTCTACCTATCCAGGAATAGGGGATTAGGTTTCCATTTTCTGATATACTCTTTGATCTCCTTTTCCAGAACACTACAGGCTTCATTATAGAGGTCTTTAACTTCCTTGGTTAGATTAACCCTGAAGTATGTACTTTCCTTGAAGCTATTGTAAATGGTATTGTTTTCCTAATTTCTTTCTAGTTAAATTCATTGTCGGTATATATAAATGCCATTAATATGTGTGTATTGATTTTCTATCCTGCTAACTTGCTGAATTTGTTTATTCTAGTAGTATTTTGGTGGAATTTTTAGTGTTCTATGTAAAGGATTATGTTGTCTCCAAATAAGGATAGTTGACTTCTTCCTTTTCTATACATATGACCTTTACTTTTTCTCTTGCCTGATTGCTCTGGTAATGTTTTGAATACTATACTGAACAGATGTGATGATAGTGGACATCCTGGTCTTGTCTCTTATTTTAGTGGAAAAGCTTTCAGTTTTTCTTCACTTAATATGATGTTGACAGTGGGTTTGTCATAAATGGCTTTTATCAGAAAGAGATAAGGTCTTTCTATACAGACACTCTTCAAGGATTTTATCATGCACAGATGTTGAATTTTATCAAGTGCTTTTTCTCCATTTATTGAAATGATCGTGTGATTTTTTTTGTTCTGTTTATGTGATGTATTACATTTATTGATTTACATATGTTGAACTATCCTTGCATTCCTGGAAAGAAGCCTACTTGGTCATGATATATGATCTTTTTAATGACTGTTTGGATTTTGTTTGCCAGAATCTTGTTGAAGATCTTTGCATCTATGTTCATTAAAGAGATTGCCCTATAATGTTATTTTTTAGTTGAGTCCCTGTCTGGTTTTGGAATCAAGGTAATGCTGGCTTCCAAGAATGACTTTTGGAATACTCCTTTCCTTTCAGTTTCAATAGAGTTTGAGGAGTATTGGCATTAGATCTACTCTGAAATTCTTGTAGAAGCCAGTATTGAATATACTGGGCTTCTCATAGTTGGTAGGTTATTAAAAAATGATTGCTTCAATTTCATTGCTTGCTATTTGTTTATTCAGAGTTTTTATATCTTTTGGGTTTAGTTTTGGTAATTCGTATTATCTAGGCATCTATCCATTTTTTCTGGATTCCCCAATTTACAGGTGTACATGTTTTTGAAGTAGTTACTTCTAATCTTCTAGATTTTGGGAGTCTCAATTGTGTCTTGAGTACAACCTTAGGTTATTTATTTAGCCTCTCTCTATTTTTCTAATGTGGGCATTCACAGCAATAAATTTCCATCTTAAGACTGCTTGCATTGTGTCTCATAGGTTTTGCTATGTTGTACTGCCATTATCATTTTATTCTAGGAACTGTTCAATTTTTTCCTTGATTTCTTTTGTGACCCATTTACTATTCAAGAGTGTGTTATTTTATCTGCAAGTGTGTGCAAAATTCCTGTGGCCTCTTTTGCCATTGATTTCTAGTTCAAGTGTAGTATGATCTTGGCACACCAGTATAGATATTTATAATTATCTTTTCCTGTTTAATTGTTCCCTTAACTAATATGTATTGACCTTCTTTGCCTCTTCCAATTATTTTTGGCTTGAAGTCCACTTTGTATGAAAATAGAATAGCTACTCCTGCTTGCTTTTGGGGTCCTATTGCATAGAATCTTGTTTTCCATCCTAGGATTATTAGTCTGTGAATTTCTGGATCAGATGTGTCTCTCATGTGTGGCATACTGTTGGGTTTTGGTTTTTAATTAAGTCTGCCAATCTGTATCTTTTGGTTGAGGAATTCAGTCCATTCACATTGTGAGTTATTACCGAAAAGGATTGATGTATTCCTATTACTGTATTATCTTCTTGTTGATTCCTTTTTCCTTCTTTTGTTTAACAGCTCATTGTACCTAATGTATTCATTCCACTAGACTTTTTGGCATCATTAGCTTCTTTGACTCTATGTAGGATATCCTGGAGAATTTTTTGGAGTGCTGGTTTGATGGTAATGAATTTCTTAATGTGTTCTTTTGTCATCAGTTTTGAAAGATAGTTTTGCAGGATATATTAGTCTGGTTTGGAAGTTGTTTTCTTTTAGGGCTTTAAACACTTCACTCCAAGTTCTCCTGGCATCTTAGGTTTGTGCTGAGAACTCTGCCGTGATTCTAGTGGGTTTAAGCTTTATAAGTGACTTGTTGCTTTTTTTCTAACAGCTTTTAAGATTCTGTCGTTGGGGTGTACTTCTGCAATTTTGACTATAATGTGTTGTGCAGAAGTTCTTTTTGGATGGTGGCAATTTGGGGTTCTATATTAAATTCCTTCCCCATACTTGGAAATTTTTCTGCTATCATTTTTGTAAACTGATTTTTCACTAATTCCAATTAAATCTTTAGTCTTCTTTGGGTCATTTAGCAGCTATTAGAATCATTTTTCATTGTCTCTTGTTGTTTTTACAGTATGTCTGAGTATGTTGTAACCTGTATGAGCCCTTGGCTTCTAGTTCTGACACTCTCCTCACATTATTCACTTCTGCTCTCCGTACTTTCAATAGAATTTTCTGTCTCTTGGATTTTTGTGTGGTACCTTTCAGTGCAATCTAATTCTTTCCTAAACTGGTCATTCATGTTTCATATTGTTTACTTTAGCTCGGCTAGCTTTTTGTTAGTGTCTTGTTTAAGCTCAATAATCATTGTTTATTATGTTCAATATGTGTTTAGTTATATCTTCTTTGAGCTCACTGAGCACCTTATCAATTTGTATTTTTGTTTGTTTCCTCTTTTATCATTTCTTAAAATTCAGCTGTTTGTCTTTGTCCCATCAATGCTTCATGGATCAGCTTTGGGGTAGTTGGAAGTTTTTAGAGGCATTTTGTTACCGTTTCTCACGTTTTCTTTTTTTGTTTTTTAGTTTTGTTGTCATTGTTGGATGTTTTGTTTTTGTTGGTGGGGTGGATTAAAGACTTTCTTGCTAGTATGGCAATCTCCTTAGTTAGTGTCTACTTTCCAGTGATGTGCTCTGAGCATGGGTGACTATAGGCCTTTGCCTCTGTCCCAAAATCTGATCACCTTCATTAATCTGGGGAGGGGAAGATGTAGTGTAGCACACAGTTTTCCAGAGACCATAGTAATGTTCATGATGCAAAGACAAACCAGATATTGACATGGAGAAAAACCAGTTAATATTAACAACTATGCCACCACTGATAATAACAAAGAAATTAGCAACAATAGACTCAAAAGACAAACTGGATATTGACATACCATAAGAATCAATAAAAGCTACTACTGTACCACCCTTAGCAATAGAAGAGATCTGCAATAATAATATTGACATAAAGACAAAGCAAATATTGGCATAAAATAAATATCTACTAAATACAACAATTATACCACTATTAACAATAGAAAAAATTCACCAATAATAGCACAGTCACCTAAATATCTGGAAATAATTAAACATACTAGTAGTGCTGATAAAAATGGAAGAGAAGGGAAAATGAAAGAAGTAAAATTTAAAAAATAAAAGAAAGATGAGAGAAAAGTGAGATATGGGATCCAATTAAAGAGTAACAGAAAATTAATAGAATTAGATAAAAGTAATAGAAAAGAACAAACAAGAAAAAAAGAAAAAATTGAAAAACAGAACAAAAGAAATGTGAAAAAAGAAAAAAGAGAGAAGAAAAATAACCCACCCATCCCCCATAAAGGCCAACAGAGGAAAGGGAACAGAATCTAAAAAATTTTTCTGTTTGTGGAGTGAGTTATTTGTTTCCAGGGCCTGCAGTATTGGCATTCATCAGATATAGAGGAGAAATAATGAATTATGACTAAGTCCTATTTTGTTTCTGTATTCTCTTTTTTGTGTGTGAATGCTGAGTCCTGCCCTAGTTTTCCGGCTGGGTGTGGTCAGTCAAAGGTGTCTGCCCTAGGCCTATATTCATCCCAGCCACTCCCAGTTTTCATTTCTCGTGGTGTACACCCCTCAACCCAGAGGGTCCCCACTTTGTCTGTATACCCTAGACTGTGGCAGCTGCCCAAGGCAAGGCATATTTCTGATCATGTCGGGAGATGAAGAAAGCAGACAGACCATTGAGTTCTACGCTGGATGTAGGCAGAGGATGGTGGATATAGGGTGGTTTAAGGAGTCCACTGGACTTAATGCCAGTATTTTTAGACCAGTGCCCTCTGAAGACCACATATGACCTGCTTGGCTTCTCACTACAGAAAGTGGGACCTTTATGTCCTTCCTGGCCTGAGCTTAAACTTCCCAAGGAGCCTATTTCTAGCCTGTATCCTTTCTGTAAATGTCTCTTGTGGCCATCTCCCACCAAGTCACTGTGGTAAGATAACCCCAGAAACCCTAAGGCTCTGATTCCCAGAGTAGCTGAGTCTTAAACAATTAACCCCTTCCCAAAATGACTCCTGATTAATCACTCTCAAATACGATGAATGCTGCAGTGGATTTCTTCTCTAAATCCAGCCTGCTATGCAGAAGGGGTTATTTTCAGAGTAAAGCCCCACACTGTTTTTTCAGTTTATGATAACAATTGGGCTTTTGGGGGACTAGCTTTGCTAGTCCATTGTTTCTACCTGGGCCTGCCAATCCTTCCTGGTTTACCTTATATTTGCAGAGACAGTTATCCCTCCCAGAGGGAGCTGGGATTAGCATTCCAGACTGCTTCATTCTTCTTCTTCTTTTTTTTTGCTTCATTCTTTTACCTGAATTTTCTTCAGTTTCCCTGTGCCTTCTAGTTTTCCTTTCAGCTCTTTCATAATTCAAAGAGCTTTTCTTTCCCTTCATTCGTTATTTTCCAGATGTTGTACATACAGGTCCTGGAGAAACTATGTTATCCTGCCAGATCTTACACCACCATCTTCCTTTCTTCTGTAGTTTATTTATTTATATCAGAGCCTCAGGATGACCTTTTGAGATTATCTTTCTGATGATGCTAAATTACTTTCAAAGCTCTAAGACAGATTTGCTACAGAATAGATATTAAAAGTATACATGCCACCTCATCAGATCAGTCATTTTTTCTATCAAGAAAACAGTATTAACCCATCTTATTCAGTCAGAAGAGAAATAGAAAGACTTTTGTGTTAATTATGAATCATTTTGAAGTGGAGGTACTTAATTGAAACCACTGTGAATTTCAAATCTCTTTGAGATTTCTCTAACTCCTAGGGTTAAAGAATTTTTTTTTTTTAGAATTATAGAAAAAGTTACTTTTCTTTTGTTTGGAATGTATATTTGTATGAAATGTATTAAATCAGATTTAATTTCTTTACTATGACTTGTAGTTGTAGACTGCTGTTGAACCTTTTAACTTAAATCTGTGGTTAATTTAAATAGAATTATCCAAGAGAGTCATACATTAAGACTTGGTTTTTATTTTGCTTGGTTTTTTTCATGGTACATATTTAGTGTTAAGACTTTGGAGAAGGGACTAACAGTAGCTTGACAACAAGGATCCTGGTAATGCTTTCTAAGCCCAGCATCCAGACCACTTGTTCCCGGGACAGAGACAGTGAGGACTGAGTCACCGAGAGAGGAAGACACCATGAAACTAATAGTGTAATTGCTTCCTTATGAGTAATCACAAACAGCACGCATCTTGAAGACTGTCCTTCCAGATCCTTCCGTGGTACCTGATTTACTTGTTGAATGAAGATAAAACTCAAAGCTAAAATCTGATGATTTATTATCAATAGTTGGCATGTCAGTGCTTTGAATTTCTACTTGGGACACAGACTTTGGCATATCAACTGGGAATGTGCTGATGTAGATTGAAAGGCCAGGAATAAAATTTAAGAACAAGAAAACAACATTCAGTTATTCAGATATAATAAATATATGCTCTGTGTAGTATGTTTCTTATAGCACATATGAGACTGCACAGCACTGAGAGTAGAGGACATTATTCCCATTTCAAAGATGAGAAAACAGCCTCAAAGAAATTCTCATTTGCTGGTAGTTATTTATACATGTGGGCAAAAAAGAAGTGCCTTGCTCAGGAGAGTTTATTGGACTGTGTTGGAAACTGAACTTTTAAACAGATGGCCATAGAATTTGGCCTTGAGTTTGAGGACGGGTTTGCTGAGATATCTTTTGGATACAAGAAGTTCTGATTATTAGTATTTTCTAGGTTCATTTTCTGTAGTAATCATGCTGTGAAGTATATAAACCATATTAATATAGAAGGAGAATTATACTTAACCCACTGCCAATTCTTTGTGTATATGTATGTGCATGTATATATGGCATTAATGGTAATGAACATATTAATGTATCTGCCTTGGAGACACATTTAGCAATATGCTTTCTAATGTAGACTTTTTAAGGTATACACATATAGTACATATAGAAGGGAGAACACTATTACAAGATGTATATATGTAGACTGAAAGATTCCTTTCTTTTTTACTTATAATTTCTACCTTCAACTTCCTGGTTGTAGATTACCTTTTGGGACACCCTGTGGGGCACATCTGAGCCAGTCTTGTGCACACTTCTCAGCAGATGCTGAGAAAGGAGAACTGCATAGGCAGCGCTCCTTTGCAACAAAGACCAGCTCTCAGTTTGGCCTCCTTGTTTTTCAGAATGGCAGTCCTTAAGTTCTTGCCATAATTTACCATACCTGAAAGATCTAATTATCAGTGAACTTAGAGACAAACTGGATCACTGAAGTGCCAGAAAGTACCATGGAAATTACCATGGAAAAAGAAACAAATATGTGTCTTGGTGATCTGTCTTGCCACAATTGTTCCCCTTATCCCCAAACAGACCAGGTTGGACAGTTCTTGATGAAACTTTTTTGTAGGTTTCTAACTTTACTTAGCACCTCAATCACAGGTATCATCTCAGGCTGTTTGCTATGTTCTGGCAGTATCACTTTTCTGTGATCAGTAAGGGCTTATCTCTGATGACTATCAGCAGAATTGGTGCCAACTGTGACACTTAAGGAAATTTATTTGAAGCCAGCCAGTACTGGTCAGTGTCACATAGATTTGATAAAAAGGCTCATGCCCTCTGAACCGTGAAAAATGATGAAAAATATACTTCAGATTTCAGAACTAGAACAGGAAAGAACCTCCCATTCATTGTTCTTATGGTGACTTCATTTACCTCAAGCTATTCATGAAAGCATTTCTGTGATATTCCCCAAGGTGTGTAAATCAGAGCAACCAACATAAACCTGTTTTATAAATTACTAAGATTAAAGGTACCAAAAAGGCAGTACAGAGGACATTCACTAACCACTGGAGTAGGCAATCTAGTCAGAACTCATACACGGATTTTTCTAGATCCACTGGATATTGAATGGTTATTAAATAAATGCATGACTAGTAAAACCATAGGCTTTTGTTCTTTGTTGTTTTGCATCGTAGTGGAGGTGGGACCTGTGCCCTGGATTTGGTGAGGAGTTTCTGGGCAGTTATATGAACAGGAGTTGAAGGGGTTGCTGGAGGTGGAAACTAGCTCTGCACAGAGGCAGGAAGAGGACAGCTTTGACAGAGACTGTTTTGATAATTAATAAGGGGATGAAAATATCTAAATTTAAATAGTACCACAGAACCACAGTGAGAGCATTTCTGTCTCTCGTTTCCAAATGTACATATGGGTACTACTTTTCTCTTTAAAATGTATTGAGATAGAGGTAGACAATTTAATAGAATAAAAGGTCTGGATGCAGTGCTGACTCTCATCTAAATGGCTCAGCTGGTCTAGATTCAGTGCTGACTCAACACTTAGCAGGAAGATTTGGGGCAAAGTATGTTTCCTTATCTGTGAAAATGGAACCATAATGCTAATCATAATACATTGAGATTCTGCATGTAAACTGTTTAGCATGATGCTTCCCATGAATAGCTCACCAGCTTTTTAAAAGCAAGCACAAGACACTGATAAAAAGCATCATTGTAATAATAGAAACTTAAAATAAGCAAAGATTACATTACAAATCAGCCTTCAGTGTTGGTTTTGCATTTTTGGTCCAGCTGCTAGGGAAGCTTGCTTGAAGTTTATTTTTACTTCTGTGCCTTTGGTTACTTCACACTGTATACCTAGCCCTACTACTCCTGTCAATAAGGAGTTGATAACATGAACATTTTTGTAAATATGTGAAATGTGACCACCTTTGTCATAAACATGTTACAATAAACTGCCTTACAGCCAGGAGTGGTGGCACATGGCTATAATCCCAACTAATCAGGAGCCTGAGGCAAGAGAATGACAAGTTCAAGGCCAGCCTGGGCAATTTAGTGAGGGTCTGTCTCAAAATTCTTTTTTTAATTTAAAGGTCTGGTGACATTGTTTATCACTAGAGCATTGCCTAGCATGTGTGAGGCCATTAGTTCAACCCCCAGTACCACAAAATCAAAAACTCCCCTAATGCTGGGTCTAGTATTGGATGGTGCTGGTAATTATGTTTGGTGTAGTTTTGTTTTTGTCTGACACATTAAAAAAGACACCCCAGACTTCTGATAGTAAAAACGATCCAGTATTAAAGCAGAATGAAAAGCGTGAACTATAAGGTAATGCATGTAATGTGTGGAGGCATTGGTCTTGATGTGTGTTTGGACAGTGGAGAAAGACTTTATGAAACTTGCTAGATTTTTTTTTTTTTTTTTTTTTTTGCAAAGAAGAGTTGTTGGCCAGCTGTGGCACATTTAAGTCCCTCTGTATGCTCACAGACAGGTCCCCTGGGTGGCAGCAGCTCTTCTCCTTACATATGAGCCTTTACTTTCATTCCTGTTAAATAGTTGGGCGATACACTGAACTCCTATCTCCTTTTCTGTGTGTTGAAGTAGGGTGGTTGGTTCCTCAAGGTTATTCCTTCTCTGGAACAGTGACATCATCCCTGCCCAGGGTTAAAGAGCCTGGAGGGAAGATTATGCCCTCATAGCAAGCAGAGCCATCTCATTTGCTTTTCTGTTTACTGCTATATACTGTTAGAGTCTGTGGAATGATTTTATTGACTGATCTGTTTAGCATCACATTTTCATAAGATGGTTATGCTATTCTAATAATGTGGTAGCCTGTTTATATATTCTCATAATTGATGCCATAGCCCAATTGTTTTTTTTTAACCTGTGCTTATTCAATAAATTTGAATCATCTCTTAATCATTAGCACCATGTTCATGGATTTTAAATAAGCCTTTTAATCTCAGTCACCCACTTAACTTTTTTCCTATTTCTTTTCTAAAATAGTTCTTGGTGGTCCGTCCTGATGATATCCAAGTCATTTGGCCCTATTTCTTCTCAGCCCCATCTTACTACTGCTAATTTTAATTGACATCCTGATCTTTTATGTTTTATGTTCTTTGCCATTCTTCCTGTTTCTGTTCTGACTTACAAGTATCAAAGCCCGTGAAATTATAAAGCTAGTGCTTATTCTTCTTTATTTTGTACACAGAGAGCTAGAAATTAGAGCTTGACTGAAGGGGAGCTAAAAAAAATCTATCTGGACCTCAACCCCTACTTTTTTTTATTTTAAAGAGTTTTATCGATATAAAACTCACATCCTGCTACTCAGAAAACTGAGATAGGAAAATTGCAAATTTGAGGCCAGTTTGTACAACTTGACAAGATCTTGTCTCAAAATTAGAATATAAAAAGGCCTGAGGATGTAGCTGAATGGTAGCACCCCCCTGGGTATGATTCTCAGTGCTAATGAGAAAGAACCTCATATCCCATAAAATTCACCTATTGAAAGTGTACAATTTTATGGGTTTTGTGTTTACAGAATTGTACAATCATAACCATTATCTAATGCTAGAATATTTTTGTAATCTGAGAAAGAAATTCCATACCAGTTGACTGCCAAGTCGCCATTCCCTATTCATCGCAGCCCCTGGCAACTGTTGATTTATTACGTTTTATTTCTATAGACTTGGCTTTTCTAGACATTTCATATAAATTGAATCATATAGTAGTCTCTTATAATTGGCTTCTTTCACTTAGTATGATGTTTTCAATGTTCATCTATGTGGTGACATGTATCGGTATGATCTTTTTGTCAGAATTCTAACCCATTTACTTATTTCGATTATCTCTATTAGTTGATGTACCTCTGGGTTGTTTCCACTTTTTGACTGATTAGAATAGTGCTACTATGAATATCTGTCTACAAGATTTTTGTGTAGACATAGTTTCATCTCACTTGCCTTATATATCTAGGAGTAGAATTGCTGGGACATCTTGTAACTCTATGTTTAATACTCTAATTCCTCTGAGAAACCGTCAGACTTTGTTCAAAGTGGCTGAACCATTTATTTTACAATTAAACTTGAGGGTTCTAATTTCATGTCCTAAATAAAAGTTATCTTTTTTATTATAGCTTTCCAGTGGGTGTGAAGTGGTATTTCATAGTTTTGATTTATATTTCCCTGATGATTAGTGATGTTGAGCATCTTTTCTTATGTTTACTATTTATTTTAGTTATTGGTATATCATTTTTGGAGAAGTCTTTCATGTTCTTTGCCTACCCTCATCTACCCTGGGAGTACTGGGAGAATCAAACCCATTGGTGCTTTACCGGTGAGCTGAATCCCCAGCTCTTTTTATTTATTTGGAGATGGATCTCACTAAGTTGTTCAGGCAGGAGTTAAATTTATGATCCTCCTGCTTCGGCCTCCCTATGAATGCTGGAATTACAGGTATGTGCTACCTTGCCTGGCTGCCTCTTTTTAAAATCAGGTTGTCTTTTTATTAACTTGTAAGTTATTTATATGTTCTGGATACAACTCCTTTATTAGATCTATGATTTACAAATAGCTTTTCTTGTTCTGTGTGTTTTTTCACTTTTTGATAGCGTCCTTTGAAACACAAAGGTGTATAATGTTGATGATGTACAATTTATCTTGTTTTTTTTAATGTATGCATGGATGCATGCGTGCACCCATGTTATGTGTGTGTGTGTTATTAGGGTTTAAGCCTAACCACTTGCTCATCCTAGGCAAACACTCTACCCACTTAGCTATGCCATCAGCCCTTTTCTAAGTTTTATTTTGAGACAGGGTCTTGCTGAATTGCCCAGGCTGGCCTTCAATTTATAATGTTCCTTCCTCAACCTCCTGAGTAGCTGGGATTAGAGATGTGTGCCACCATATCCAGCAAAATGTTCTCTTCTGAGAGTTTTGTAATTTTTGCTTTCTTTCCTCCTAAAGGCAGAAAATTGATCCATTTTTTTCTGCTCCTTGTCTCTTGTTTACAGTTTTATCATTTTATTGAACTAGTATCAGGTTACAGCCAATTGAAATTTTAAATGTTTCAGATTAAAGTCAGAAGGGTAGACAATTTTAAAACAGTATGTTCATGTTCTTTAAACACATTTGATTTGTGCTCTCTTTTATGGCTACCTTTCTTCAGTACCATCCTCAGTGAACTTATGGGTAATATGAAAACAGCAGTGAAAGCTTTTGTGTTCTTTTCCTATGCATTATACCAGCAATAAACTTGAAGAAATCACTTAAAACAAGGAAATTAGTTTAATGAGATAGAAATAGGCAATTATAAAAATAAAGACTTTAATAATGTAATAGCAAGAGGAATTTTCCAGAATCATACCCAGATATATTATGTGCAACCATAATTCTAAGTTTGCAAATTAACCTGGCTGTGGTGATTTTCCAGCACATGTTATCTGTCAAGATCAAGAATGATTTCAAGGTGGCCCTATATTAAAGGCATGGAATTTTTCCCTCCCTGTTCCTGACCTCTTTTCTCTGGAAACTTTTGCTCTTGAAAGAGGCTGAAGACAGGGAACAGTCTGTACCCCTACTCCTGGGCCTGCAGCTGCACCCTGGAGGAGCAGTTTGGTCACACTAGAAATCTCCTATGAGCCAAACTTCAGTTCTGGAATGTACTTTTCTGAGATGACAACTCATAGAAAAGCCATGAGACACAGAGCACACAGCCTGGTGGAGTCTGCCTGGCTGACTGTATGCAAGCCCACAGTGTCACATGCCTGTGTGGCCAAGAAGCACAGGTGGGGTAGGATCAAGTCTGACTTGACTTAGACTTCCTGCCTCCGCTGGGCTGCTACACCTTCCTGTCCCTGCCCCTGTTTGCGTCTGTCAAGTGACCTACTCTGCACTGTTTCCCAGCGAGACCCAGAGCACTTGGTGCAGCCAGCTAGCAATCTTGGAAGACTCTCTTCTACTGATTTCTTGGCTCTCTAGTTCTAGATCCCTTAAGTCAGATCAGCTCCATCTCCACAGAAAATGAAGCAAACAGATTTTTCCACGTAGTTCTTGGGAGGAACACTCTCCTTCCCAAGAACAAGAGATTCTGGTATATGAAGAGATACCCTTGTTCCTTCCTGACTTATTTTTCTGTTACTGATATTACAAATGTTCTGAACCTTCACATTTATTTGCATACATACAAAAGAGAGTAACAGATACAAGGATATCAAGACATATGCTTGATTACATAGTAAAACTAATGACCAGATATTATACATTGCATTGATAACTTGCCAGCAGGTTCAAAATAAGCTCATTCAGATTTCTTTTACTTCTCCCATTTAACCATAAATAATTCTTCTGAGGTCACGGGCAGTGACTCATCTGGTTCTAGTACAGGGCAATGAACACGTTGGACACTTAACAAGTATGTGCTGATGGGAAAAAATAGTGGCCAAGTGAGCAACTGAGTAGGTGGGGTAAGATTGTGTTCCCCTTCTTTTCTCAGAACTAGCTAGACCAGGAAGCTGTCCTATAAATGCTGTCATGTGTCATGTATTGACAGGGAGCCCAGTGAGGTAGGAATTGCCAGGAGTTCTCTGCTTTAGGAAAAAGGTGACACTTATTTCTCTCCAGTCAAATAGAGGGTGAGACTCTTGGAAGTAGGAGGGTGTTTAGTCAATGTAATGAAGCAAGGAGCAAGGAAGAGGATATCTGACAAAGGAGGAACAAGGGCAGCTCTTTAGTGAAGATGTTTATAAAGAAAAAAAAGAATCCAAGTGATAATGATGTAAGGGTTTTAAAACATTCATTACAATTAATGCAGAATTGAGGTCAAGAAAAAAATAACCACAGGTAGATAATTAAAGTATTAAAATACAACACTTAACACTGAATGAAATCAAATTACCATTACTCACTACTACAATGAAACAAAAAGAACTGAGCCAACCAGGGGAAGCTGGTGGAAGTGGGCTTTTCCGGGTCTTGGATAGGTCTGTTGCACACAGCTGTGTGAGGACCCTCAGGTGTGGGCCATCCTGGCCCACCACTTTTTTGCCTTAAGCACATGACCATTCTTCCTCTCTCTGGTGTGAAATCCCAATGCAGGTTGTCTCTGCAGAAGTTTCTGCTAAAAGAACAAGAAAAAGGATCAAGCTGTGTTCCCTTCTTCAGGAGCAAGAAGACTGAAATAAATGTTAGTATCTCCTGTACATCTACCACTTTGTTGGCCTTGGAAAGCTTCAGCTGTAGCTGTACCTCCAGTCTTTATCGTAGAACCCTGGCTACCTAGGAAACCCACAAACAGATACTTGATTTTGAGAAGCTGAAGCTCTCTTGAGGGACCATTTCTTCATGAACTATAGAGAAGTGGGAAACTGCAGATCTTGTCTTTGAAATTCTTGAATATGAGTAATTCTTGGCTTATTGATCCATAATATCCTTTCTCTACAAAAGATTAGAATGAGATTCCCTAAGGTGATAAATGTTATACAAGGATTAGTACATATGAGGGGCAAGAGACATTCATTATGGTGAGATGTGAAAGAACTGTCTGGTAATTTGTCTTATATTAAAATTTTTAATTTCTTCCAGGTGCTTTCTAAAAAAAGACTATCTGGTCTCTGTTTTGTGGGTGGGTGGAAATTTGTGCAACCTAAGGAGCTAAGGTACAGCGATGAAGCCACATAGCTGCAGGCCTTGCACCTATGATTCATCTGTTAACTCTGCTTAAAGAGCATGCTCAGTTAACATTTTGGTTAAAAATATATATACATTCATATGTGTCCCCTTAACATAGATGATCTGGGTTTTACATGGGAAGAGGCTGTTTCTAGTCACTGTCTCCAAGGAGGAACTATGGGACAGGCTCCGTGAATACCTGGCAGAACCATAGGAAATTTTTTTTGTGTGTGTGTACCGGGGATCAAACTCTGGACCTTGTACTTGCAAAGCAGGTGGCAGAACCACTGAGCTAAATTCCCGGCCTGGAACCATAGGAATTTTATTTGTTCATTTGTTTTATTGAGATGAACAACATAAAATTGGACATAATGGTGAAACATAAAATTAACTATCTTAAAGTATACAATTCAGTAATAGTATACTCAATGTTGTACAATCTCCAACTCCATTTGATTTTGAAATACTTTCCTCATCCCAAAGGAAATCGTGTATTCATTAAGCAGTCCCTCCCTGTTAACCACTTCGCTCGTCCATGACAGCCACTAATCAGCTCTCTGTCTCTATGTGTTTACCTATTTTGGATATTTCATATAAATAGGATCGTACAATGTATGACCTATTATGTATCTTTCACATAGCATGATGTTTTTTGAGATTCATCCATGTTAACATATACCATTTTGTTGTTCCTTTGTATGGGAGAATAATATTCCATTATGGATATACCAAATTTTGTTTATCCATTCATCAGTTTATGGACATTTTTATTCTATCTCCTTTTTGACTACTACGAATAATGATGCTTTGAACATCTGTGTAAAACTTCTTCTGTAGACATACTTTTATTTCTCTTAAGTATACCCCAGTATTAGAATTTCTGGATCTACATGGTAATTTTATGTTTAACTTTTTTAGGAACCATCATACTGCTTTCCATAGTGGCTGTACTGTCTTAAATTTTTACAAATAATACAGAATAGTGTGAATTGATTAACATCCTTACTAAAACTTTCTAATTTCTTTTCTATTTTCCTTCCTTCCTTTTCTTTGTTTTTCCTTTCCTTTCTGTTTCTTTTAATCCTTCCTTCCTTTATCCTTTTCTTTTTTTAATAACAACCCTCCTAATGGTGTGAAATGGTACCTTATTGTGGCTTTGATTTGCGTTTCTCTAATGATATTGAGCTTCTTTAATGTGCTTTTAATTTGCATATCTACTGTGGTGAAATGTCATTCAAGTATTTTACTCATTTTTTAATTGTGTCGTCTTTTTTGTAGTTGAATTATAAGAGTTTTAAAAATATATTCTGGATTATAGAACCCTTTCAGATAAATAATTTGGAAAAATTCCTTCCCATTCTGTAAGTTGCTTTTTCTAAGGCCATACCACCTTGAACATGCCAGATCTGGTCTGTAAGTTGGCTTTTCACTTTCTTAATGGTTTCCTTTAATATGCAAAAGTTTTCATTTTGCTGGTTTTCAATCAATTTATCTATTTTTTGTTTTTTCTCTCCCTCTCTCTTTTGGCTTGTGCTTTTAGTGTCTTATCTAATCTATTGTCAAATTCAACGTCATGAAAATTTGTTCCTGTATTTTACTTAAGAGTTTTATAGTTTTAGCCATTATATTTGAGTATTTGATGCATTTTAAGTTAATTTGGCTACTCAAGAATTATGGAAATCTCATCTTAATTTTTGGATTAGCATTTTCATTTCTGTAAAAGAGGCCATGGGTTTAAGAATGTCATTGAATCTGTATGTGTCAGGATTGTCATCTTAATATTAAATTTTCTAGTCCATAAAGATAACATGCCTTTCCATTTATTTTGATCTTATTTAATTTTTCAGAAATGTTTAGCATTTATATTGTATAAATCTAATACTTCTTGAAAGAAAACAAGCCGAAACAAGAGCACCTGAGGCAGGGCTTTATTGGGGAAGGAGCTGCTGGGCTGCCTTGAACAATGGCGAGAGAGGGCGAGACTAACTGGGGGTGAGGTTCATATAGGGTGGTGCAGCGGGGAAGAGTACCATGAGTTGAGCAAGGGGAAGCTGGGTGATTAGGAGAGGAGGATCACGTGGGCAGTAGGGTGGAGCAACAAGTTAGGTTTTGCTTCTCCAAAGGGAGTAGGTTTCACTCCCCCCCACCAAGTGGCTCATTTCCATAAGTGGGAACCATTTTAGGAACAGGAGCCATTTTAGAATGTAGGACCGTTGGGGCCATTTTGTCTGGTAGAGAACTCTAGCACATCTTTGGTTAAATTTACTTATACTTTCTTCTTTTGTTTTTGGTACCGGCGATCAAACTCAGGACCTTGCACTTGTGAGGCAGGTGACAGAACCACTGAGCTAAATCCCTGGCCCTCTTCTTTTGATATTATAAACCAATTGCTTTTTAAATTTTTTTACATTGTTATTGATAATGTATAAAAATGCAACTTTTTGTTTTTTTACCTTGTATCCTGCAGTACTGTTGAATGTCTTTATTGACAACAAATTTTTTTGGATTTTCTACATATACAATCACTTCATCTCTGAGTAGAGACAGTTTTACTTCTTCCTTTCCAATTTGTGTCTCATTTGTTTCTTTTTCTTACTAGTCTGCCTTAGCTAATATTTCCAGCACAGCATCGCCATGTAGCAAAAGCAGGGTCTTTGTCCTGTTACTGATTTTATGATGAACATTTTCATTCTTTCACAATTGAGTATGCTATTAGCTGTGGGTTTATCCTAAATGCCCTACATAATGTTTGTATCATGAAAGGATATTGGATTTTGTTAAATGCTTTTTCTGCATAGCATAACCAAACTTTTTAATAGTATAAATAAATGTATTGTAACCAAATTATTACAGCAATTGTCTTGAGTCACCAGGATATGGAACTACAGATGTTCCTTGATATTACCCTGGGGTTCCATCCTGATAAAATGTTATCATCTCTGTTATTGTCTGTGGAGTTGGTTTTTTATGTGGACCTTAATTCAGCACATTATTGTTATCCTTGTTAGATTTCATCTTGCCAGATTTAGCCCATGGACCAATTCTTTTAATTCAGATTTTGTTATCTAAAAATTATTTCATTCTTTCCCATTTTTTTAATCTACAGATTTTTATTCAGCTGCTGTTTGCATGACCTGTACATATAGCAGGCACTGTTGGTGCCAGGAGCACAGTCCAGACTGCACCTTGCATTGTTCTCAGGGAAGGTTTGGCCAACCTTAGACAATTGCCCTCCACAAAGGCCTTTCATGCTAGAATTAATTTTGCCATTGAAGTCTTCTATGGGAAGAGGTGGGAGAATGGTCACTCAAGCAAATCATGCTGGAACTTACTTAGCAATTGAAGCCTTCTATGGAAAGGAATGGTAATATAGTCACTCAGCCACATCAGTTTCTAATGTCCAAAGTGGTCCTTGCATCAAGTCTTTTTTTCCCCCATCTGGAGATCAAACTCAGGGCCTTCCCACTCAGTTGCATCCCAGCCATTTTTTATTTTTTGAGGCAGGTCCTTGCTAAGTTGTCCAGACTGGGCTCAAACTTGATCTCTTCCTGTCTCAGCCTGCCAGGGTTTTGGGATTATAGGCAGGTGTCACCATGCTCAGCTCCTTGCATCAACTCTTGTTTCTCTGTCCTTCTTTCTAATCTCTAGGCTATAGGTTGAAGGAGTAGTATCTATGCATAAAGTTGCCTTTTCTGCATTTCCCAGGACCTAGCCCAGCATTTGGTATGTGGAACATTCTATTCCACAAGTGAGAGACTGGAGCAGATGTCTGCTCTCTTATAGTCTCCTTGCCATAACTTTGAGGTCATTATGGTGATAAAAAGATGAGGAACTGCACTCTGACTCATCTTCCTTTCCTGAGGGTGAATGGTGCCATCCTTTAGCAACATCCCCTGCCACTGCCCTCACCACACCTCTTCTTGTCCTTTGGCAAACCTGCGACCTGCATCTGTGTGCGCCTTCCTCCATCGTTTTCTTGGGCAAGGTATTTTAATGTCAGTTCTATCCCTTGTAAAATGGGAAGGCTACAGCTGTCTGTTGTGGTCCTTCTGGGAAGCATGCAGTGATTCTGAATATGTGAAGCAGAGGAGCAGTACTAAGATCATGTTGATTTGGAATATTATTCACACTTTACACTAAGATTTCTACTGTTGTGACCATGTTTTTGATTTGATGTTGTCACAGAAGTTTTGTGCTGTGTAAACCATTATCAAAACAAACGGTATCCATCCCTTACCACTTGTAGAACTCTTCGTCATACTGGGAATGAGAGCCTGGAAGAGTAGTGGCTGTGCCACCCAGGGTATGCAGGCAACTGAATGAGTGCAGTGAAAGAGGCTGTTGTCTCACAGGAACCTGGGGGAGGAGGTACCAATAGGGTGCTATACAGGTTGGGCCCAGGACTAGAACCACACAGTTGTTGACCAAGGCAGAATTTCCAGGGGATTTGACATCAATGGGAATAAAATCAACTTGAGATATCAGTGTCACAGTCTTGAATCCTCACATTGTACTGAACCATAGGAAGACATTGTTTCCAGAGAAGGAGGTCTGAGTGGTGAAGAATCAATGCATGCAAGAAGGAGGGAGGGAGGCAAGGCAGGGCCACCCAGTTATCTCTTAATACTCAGAACTTGGAATCAGAGAGCATAAAAGAGAAACTAGAATTTAACTTGAAGTATTTTACTTCCCTGAGACTCAGTTTCCTCATAATGAAAGCACTCCACAAGCTGTAGATATTATTATGAACACAATGAGTCCATGTATATGAACCCCAAATTTATAAAATATAATGTGAGCACAGGAATAATACCCATTGTTCTTTCTGAGTGACAGCATGGTCCTAATGAGTATGGAGATGTTGTCACCCATAAAAACTGACATACTTTTTCTTTCAAAGTCCAGATTTCATTGTGTCAAATCGCAAATCAGTGGATTCAAATGAAATACATTTACAGTTGTATGAAAGCATTATTGATTTACCAATGAGAGTTGAGGTGGGGGGGTGTGGCAGATGATAAGAGGAATGTCAGAGATGCAGTTTCCATGTAAACAGAAATGAGCTTGGGCCGGGGATTTAGCTCAGTGGTTCTGGTGCCTGCCTCGCAAGCACAAGGTCCTGAGTTTGATCCCCAGTACCAAAAAAAAAAACCAAAACAAAACAGAAATGAGCTTGGTGAAATAGTAATTCCCCTGGAGGTCTTAAAGCTAAGATCAAAGTTTACCATTAATGAAATGTGGAGTTACAGTAAGTTCTCAAGCAGAATGATATGGAAAACCTGTCACAATATAGTGAAGTTGTAGCAAGAGCAGTCATTTGAGGGCTGGGGATTTAGCTCAGTGGTTTCGCCGCCTGCTGCGTAAGCGCAAGGACCCAAGTTTGATCCCCGGTACCAAAAAAAAAAAAAAAAATGGAATAGTCATTTAATAATTAGGAATCCTGTGTTTTAATTTGGACTGTGATGTTGCCTAACTGTACAACATTTGTCAAATAACTTGTCTCTCAACCTTAGTTGTCACACCTAATAAATTGAGATTTAATAGTATTGATCTTGATATTCTTCTGTGGTTCTTTTGTGTTTCTGAGAGCAATTCCATTCGTTAGTATTGCATTAATTACAAAATAATTTTAACACCCACCCAGCACATGTATTGTTTTACTCCTTTAACATGGGAGTTACTAAAAAAAAAAATAACAGAAGGAAGGGAGTAAGAAAGATTTACACTAGCGATTGAGTAGAGAATTACATGCTATTATGTCTCTGCTGAAGAAGCTCAATTATCTTTTGTGGGGGGCGGGTACTGAGAATCAAACTTCGTACCCTGCACTTGCAAGGTAGGTGGCGGCACCATTGAGCTAAATCACCAGCCCTCAATTATCTTTTTAGGGAGACAGGATGTTACATACACACACACATGCGGGTGCACACACACATATAGTCTAATAGAATGCAAATTAGAAATTATATCGGCAGGGTAAGAAAAGAATTGCAACAACTCCCACGGGTTTTTGAAGAGGACGAATTAGATCTCTGTGATTATAGCATGGGATCATTCAGCTTTGTTTTGGTTGTGGGGTAAACTTGACCATTTAAACCATTTTAAAGGGTATAATTCCTTGGGTTTTACTATGTTCACCATGCAGTGTGACTATCACACCGTCTAACTGTAGAACAACTTTGCCCCACAAGGAGACTCAGATCCATTAGCAGTGACTTCCTGTTCCCCTCTGGCCTCCAGCCCCTGGCAACCACTACTATACTTCCTGTCTCTATAGATTTATCTATTCTGAACATTTTCTGTCAGTAGACTTAGGCCATATGTGTGGCCTTTTGTGTTGGAATCATTTAGTGTTTAAATAGAGTCTGCCCAAAAAAATGTATACACACTTCAGCAGTTCACCATACTAATAAAGAAGTAGAAGCTAATGGCCACCACTTTGAGCACCTCTTGTAATTGTAGATTACATGATCTCTCAATAGATTTAGTGTTTCCTTACATGGTTTGTCTTAATAGTGACAGCAAATACTAAATGCATGACTTTGGAAGCTCATATAATCTCTCCTTGCCTTGGCCATTTTATCTGTAAGTTATAAATCTCTAAGACCTGTTCTAAAGTTTTATTCTCTTATGTCTGTCATGCCCTGTCTTACTCAACTATATGTGTTTCCCCTTGGTGACTTAAGTGTTTTCAAGCAAAGTAACTATGCCTTTGTTGTCTGTGTGTGTACTCCTGTTTGCCCCAGGTCTCTCAGTACCATCTGGCACAGAGCTGGGTGAATGATAAGTACTTCATAAATGTTTATCAGATAAATAAATGCTGTATTCGCATCTATACTGAATGCCCAGACCACCATCATATTTTAACTGTAAAAGTTCAGATACAGAAGTCACTAGAAAGGGCTGGGGATGTAGCTCAGCGGCAAAGCTCCTGCCTGTCACACATGAGGGCCTGAGTTCAATTCTCCATACCAAAAAAAAAGAAGAAATCACTGAAAGCTGGACATGGTAGTGCATGCCTGTAATCCCAGTACTTGGGAGACTAAGGCGGGAGGATCACCCTGAGTTCAGGGCCAGCCTGGGCTACATAGTAAATTCAGGGCCAGCCTGAATTACGTAGGGAGACCTTTTCTCAAAAATAAATAAATAAGGGCCAGGGATTTAGCTCAGTGGTTCTGCCACCTGCCTCACAAGCGCAGGGACCCAAGTTCTATCCCTGGTACCCAATAAATAAATAAGTCACTGGAAAGGTAGATTGAGGTTGTGTTGCACAGGGCTTTAAAGTTTATCCTATAGACAAACTACGGACTACACTTGATATAATCAAAGTTCCGTCTTTGTGGTGAGGCAAGATTTGAAAGGCTGAATGTCGAGTGTGAGGTGCTCTAACTCTGCAAGAGCGTTTAGCAGATGGGATGAAAAATCAAAAACCGTTTTTAGAATAAAGGAAAAACCATTTGGATTTGGTAATGGTTTAGGTTCAAGGAGTAAGGTAGTGAAGTGGGGTCTAAAAATGACTTTGAAGTTTTCAACTTTAATAACTTGGAAAATGACACTGACAAACAGCAGCCTGGGGAAAGGCTAAAAGAAAGACTAGACTTGAAGTCAGAAATCACCGCACTTGGAGCAGCTGGGAAATTCCCAGAGTTGCTGGGCCTCTTGATTGTGACAGGTAGCAGGCTTCTGGAGGGCTGGTTAAAAAGGTGAGAACAGCCGGGCATGGTGGGCACGCCTGTAGTCCCAGCACTCTGGAGGGCTGAGGCAGGAGGATTGCAATTTCAATTGCCTTATCTAAACTCTGACTCAAAATAGAAAATATCTTAAAAGGACTGAGAGTGTAGCTCAATGCAAAGACCCTGAGTTCAATTCCCAGTTCTGGGGAAATATAAAGTCAACACATAGCTAGGTGTGTTAACACACACCTGTAATCCTAGCTACTCAGGAGGCTGAGGCAAGAGGATGCAAAGTTGGAGGCCAGCCTGAACAACTCAGTGAGACTCTGTCTCAAAATGAAAAAAGCAGTTGAGGTGTAGCTTAAAGTAGAGCACGCCTGGGTTGTATTCCCAGTACTGAAAAAAAAAGAAAGAAAAGAAAAGAGGTGAGCACATGATAGAGTGAGACAAAGGGAGGTGGCTGCTGATCACAGGCAGCCACATCTGCTCACGTGTATGCTTCCTGTCCCTGCCCTGGCCTTGAAGCACCCTAGGTGGATACAGAAGGTAGATATGGGGTTGTTGACAGGACATCTTGGTGGGCTGTCACACAGAAGATGGAAGTATGGGCCTGGAGTCCTGGGGAGAGAGGGGGGCTGACTCAGGAGTTAGCATCTGCACTGCAGATTAAGGTCTCAGGCACCATGAATTAGCCCTGCCTGGTTAAGGCAGAAAACTTTTATCCAGCAGAATAGAATAGTTCACTGAATAACACTTTCAGCCTGTTCAAGAACATGAAAAAAATGGCAAGACCACTCCCTAAATTTTCAGTTGACATTGCAAGTAACGTTATATATTAAAAAGGTAGGTAGGTTAGGTCAAACACCGTAATATTATGAAATAATTCAATCACTCTCTTTGTTTTATTCTTGGTCTCATTGAAGAAGCCACTCTAGCATGAGATAGAATAAAAAAATTCATGAAGCCAAGACACCCACATTCTTTTTGCCATCAAGCAGTGTAACCTGCAGCACTAAGATCCTCTAAGCCCTAAATGGACCATCTATGAGATAGAAAGATGGGAGAAAAATCACTACAGTCCCTTTTAGCACTAAGAGCCTGGACTTTTTTTAGCCAAATAAAGAATTAAAATAATTATTATCTTCTTATCCTAATATTATTTCCTCTTGGAAAATAAGTCAACAAGAAAAGATTTGCCTTTACTTAAGAATTTAGAATATTTGATAAGACATTAATTTACTTAAAAATTAAAATTTTTGTAATTAAAAACCAAAGTACTCTTAAGTATATGTATTTAAGAAATTGTTCGAGATACTTTACCTCTGCGTTTGAAATTTTTTTCTGCCTCCTGTTTGTTATAAAACTAAATCCAAAATCGTTCCGAAAAATTGGCTTTGTTCACCAGATCACGTGACCAGCCCCTCCCCTCCCCCAGACCCCGCCCCTGCCCATGCGTGCTTACTGAGTCCCTTGCACACACTGTTCAGTAAACAACTTCAGAGAACCAGACCTGGCCAGTTCATTCACTGAGAGCACTTGGAAAAGGCTGTCTTTGTGTAGCTTTGACGTGCTGTCCAGAGTGGAATAGAGAAGTTAGGTTTTGTGTTTTCATTAGTTCTTTTTATAGCACAAACCAGCTGTAGCTGGTTAACACTTAGCCTGAGTGCCTATTAGCATGAAGGTCTGTTACGCAGGATAAAGGGCGTCTGATGGAGACAGATTTTGTTACTCATGATACCACTAGCTGTGTTTACGTGAACTCAGTCATGCTGTCATGGGTTGTAATTTAGAATGGCCTTGTTAAAATACAGGAACTCCTTGCATGCTGTTCAGATCTATCCTTAAAAACAAGAGACTCAGAAATAGAGATAGCTTTCTCTTTTAAGCTAGCCATCTTTTTATGATTCTTTGAGCTAGATTTTGGCTATTTAGGATATTTTCCCCTCAGTGTTTTAAAAATTAAATGAGGAAAATCATTTTTCCTCCAGGCACAACAGGAATCATCATCTTACCAGGTTAGAGAATAATTTACCCAGTCATTACTAGCTAAGTTAAACAGAACTGTTCATATTACTGTTGCTTTTCATGGATAAACTGCCTGAAAGCAACACCTAACTGTTTAGAAGTCATTAATTTAGGCTATATTAATATATATCATGAATATATATCTTCATTTCTGTGTAGCAAAATAGAAGTGGAAAATGAAAAACATTTTAAATGGAGGATGTTTATGAGTTTCTTGTGTGGCTTGTTTTGGGGTTAAAGGATGAACTAATCTAGCCATATTGTCAAGTAGTCAAGAATTTATAGGGCTCAGCTACTTCCTGGATGAATCCTATCCAAAAGTAGAAAATATCCCTTCTTTTTATACTTAATTTATTTGCAAAAATGAGTTTAGCAGTTTGAAAAGTGCTAAATTATTAATTCATGAAAAAAAAGGGCTAGGGTTCTTCCTTTAAAGGATCACAACAACTGAATGAAAAGATACAGGCATCTCTCACTGGACCCCATTTCTGTCAATTCACTTGAAGAAAAATTTTATTTGATTTTTCTTGATGCTTGCTTTTCCATCAGAAAAGGATACAATAATGTGAGGGGCTTTTAATAAGGACATGTGTTAAGATGGTGGTAGGGACTTAGCTAGTATCCACTGCACAGGAATGCATATATTTAGAAAATTGGCATAACAAAGGTAAGATGCCTGGCACAGTATTTTTGTTTATATATATCCACTATTAACAGACAGTATTTTAAACTGGGTGGGCATACCAAAATCTCTGTTGCAAACACTCAGGGTATGAAAAGCAGCCAACTGTATAGACAATAATATAGAAGTAAGTTAGCGTGGCTATGTGCCAGTAATGTATTATTTACAAAAGCAGGTGGCAGGCAGAATTTGTCCCATAGGCCATAGTTTGCCAGCCTCTGATCTATATAAGTAGATAAGTTTCTTTATGTCTAGAATTTCCCATGTACTTTCTACAAAGGATAAAAGGGAACTTTCAGCAACTGTTGTATTACACTTTCAGCACTCCACACTGCACATCAAAATACACATAAGTATGGGCTTATGTGTTTGTCAACCACGTGTAGAAGGAATGTAAAATTACAGTGCTGAATATATTCATATATTAATTTTCAAATAAAATAGCATCTGTCACATAAAATGATGTGTCAGGTTTACCTTGCAGACTCTGGCTCTCAAATATATTGAATTGTAAAATGATTCAGGTAGCATATCAAATTTTTGAACCAAGATAAAATAAAAATGAAAACTTTTATACCAGAATTTATGATTCACGAGTTAAAGAAAAAACACTGGGGAAAATAGAAGTGCCCTAGAAGAAGAAATTGTAAAGCATGAAAACAAAAATATGAATAAAGGCAACACTTAAGTTCAATTCTGAGAAAAGCAGTAGAAGAGTGTGGGAAAGAATCCAGGATTTATAATCAGAGGCTCTAAATTCCAGTGCCAGATATGGTCTCAACACAGTTGTTTTACTTAATTGCTCTCAGCTTTAGTTTCCTCAGTATTAAACAGAAAGAATAATATACTTTACACATTGTTTTTATAGTGTTACAAAGTTATGTGAAGGCCTTTGTGAATTTTAGCTTGCTGTAAACACCATTCTTGACTGTCACATGAGGGATACACTTACTGTAGTCTCCAGTGATCTGGAGCTGCCTTCTGAGGAGTATAGCTGCCCCATCTTGGCCATTACACCCAGGCTTTACAGGTGTATATTGACTGATTGATCTAGAGAAGACATCACTAATTTCTTAATCTGCATGGCTACAAATCATATAACCTGTAGCCCCCTGAATTCTTTCTGTGCACCTAGGTGGCTAATCTCACCTGTTAGATTCTTATTCATGTAGGTTGTAGATCAAATCCATTCATTATTTACCGTGACTGAGAAAAGCAAAAGACCTATATCCACGGGGAGGAAGTCCCAGTGCCACCGTCATACTGAATCCAAGGCCTTCTTAAAAGGCCTCTTAGATTTATGGACTGTGAGAGCAGCCCTGGCCACCCTGAGAGAAGAGGCAGGGATAGACAGGGATGAGTCTTCAGAAAGCAGGAGGGAGCCCTGAAGAGGTAGAGACACACCCCAGTGGGGGCACACACATTTCTGACCACACCCATAGGTCACGTGGATGGTAGAGTTAGAATGTGAGCCTATTTTTTTTCAAGTCTCCAGCTATCCTGAGCAGCACTCAGGTCCACTGATCCTGACTTGTGCTGACTGGGTTCCCTGGCCAGGACTTGTGACTACTCCACAGCGTTGTAACAATGGGAGAGGAAAGATTGAAGTCTGGGGCTTTGAATCCTCTATGCCCTCAGTTTTAACAATAGATTTTAAGGAAAATTTGTATTATGGTCAACTTATAAACCATGAAAATGTTTGAAAATAAGTTCTTGAGGGCCAGGGATTTAGCTCAGTGGTTTTACTGCCTGCTGCGCAAGCACAAGGACCTGAATTCGATCCCTGGTACAAAAAAAAAAAAAAAGAAAAGAAGTCCTTGAAAATAAGAATTTAAGCTTTTCTTCATAATCCCGTGAGTCCCAATAATTTGCTATTTCACATATTAATCAAATAATTGTAAAAACCATACAAATATCATGCACATTTTTAAACTAAAATGTAACATTAAAAAGTACTAGAGTCATGAATCATCACAATAAACACATCAAGGAAGATATAGTGAAAGAGGAAATTTATAGCTTAAAAAAACATTTAGATTTTGTTTGGGACATGTAAAAAAGAAGAGTTAATGTGTGTGTGTGTGTGTGTGTGTGTGTGTGTGTGTGTGGTGGGTTGAACTGGGGCCTTGCACATGGTAATTGCATACTCTACCCCTGAAGTGCAACCTCACCCATGATAAAGATTTGTTATTTGACTTTACAGAGTTCTCAATTGCCCAAAATTCAGAAAATCAACATACAGTGTTCATTTATAATTATAGTTTATTTTCTAGAGGGCCAGTGAAGTATGGTTCCTTGATTTACAATGAAATTTACTCCATGACAAACAGTCTTTCTAATGAAACCAGAGTCCAGAAGTCAGCTGTTGCTTCAGATGATCTGAGAAAACTGAAGGGCCAAATATTTTATTGCTTTAGATTAGTTAGGTGATGATAACTATGAGCATTTATAATATTATTTTAGAATTGGCCCTGTGAGGTTTTAAGACACAGAACTGAATGTACTGCCAGATATTTTTGCAGGAGTCACAGATGTGAGAGAAATCTACACACACATCCCCCTCCTCAGCACTCAAATGGAACATATTTGAGTTAAACCTTTTGGAATGGACTATTTTTAGAGAAATGATTCCTCATTCATTTCTCTAAAAATGGGAAAAAACATTCTTCACAACCTTTTCAATTGCAAACCATAGAACATTTGCATTGTAGTATAATTGTGACATGTCCTATATTGTGATCCACCTTACCCATAGTAAAATACCAAGATGAACTTACCTTTCCATTCCTTTCAAACAAGGGGCAAAGTTTTGCTTCTGAAATTTGACAGTTAACACATGGTACCCACTCATAGGCTTAGCTTGGCAAAACTCACAATACAAGCAGCATTGCTCAATTTTACACTCTTTTGCTGTATGTGCTCATGGCTTATCTTGTGTATTGAATAATGTGACCCTGGAAGGGATAGCCATTTGTATTTATCTTAGTATAATTTTAAAGAAAAGCAATCTAGTGACATGGGTTTCAAAATTTACAAAAATAGAAAAACTGTTCTACTTCCCATGTAACTACTTTCTGTATTATCTTCTATATTATTTTTAAGTTAAAAATCATGAAACATTTTGTTCTTAGCCCAAAAAACATCAGCATAATATAATCCTTTTTATTCCTCCCTGCAGTACTTTAATTTGACCTCACACTCAGAGGGAAAGAAGGAGCTTGGTTGAGAACCCAGGGGATATCCCAAGTGCTTGTTCTTTGTATTTTGTTTTCCCTTTTTTTTTTTTTTTCCTTGTTTGCTTTTTTGTTTGGAGGAATTAATGAAATAAAATATTTAAAATACCTGTCCATTCCTTGGCCTTTTGGGGTCACTGTGTACCATAGTTATAGAAAGGCCAGTCCTACAGCCAGTGGGCATGGGGTCCCCATTGTCCAGAGGAATTAGCTGAAAGGGCCAGAGAATGAAACTCTGTCCCAGGCTGAGCTGAAACTTAAAACCAGGTCTCTGACTCTGAGCATTAAAACCAATAAGGGCATGAGGCAATTTGCCTATATAACTGTAGCAGCCAAGTTATCTCGCATTCTGTGCTCCCTAGAACAGCAGCCATTTATAAACACTCATTATAGCATAAAAACAGACATTCTCAGTTGTTAACTCTAACTGGTAGTATACTGGTAGAGTACTGGTTCTCTAATGGGAACCAGTATAGGTAGTTTTAAAAATATAAATAATTTTTATTTGGCAGCAGTCATTTGTCAGCTTCACGTGGAAAGAACCTGTCAAAATAGATGTCTATAATCAGGAATTAGGCAAATTAACATTGTTAGTGTATTATTTCTTAATGAATACAAGACATTTTGAGGCCAAAGACAGTATTCTTAGACTCTGATAAAATAGGAAGTAAATATAAATTTTTCATTGCTTTTTTGACTCTGTAAGCAGCAAGGAAGGCTCCCAGTGTTTGTTTGTTTGTTTGTTTGTCTGTCACAAAGGAACAGAACAACATAGCCTTGAACAGAAGCAGAATATTATTCCCAGCTGCTATTAGCACTCCCTGCCTGCTCCCAGTGTGGGTCAAAGGATGAGGAAATGAGAAAATTTGGGTTATTGATGTTGTTTCTTTTTAAACTAGACATAAAAATGATTTTATTAAAGTCTAAAGATATGAAAAATAGATATCAACATGAAGTGAGACAGGAAAAATGAAAAAGAAAGGTAAAAAGCTCACTTCTGGTCAGACATAACTGTGGAACTGCTGTTCACTCATATATTACCCCTTAGACCAGATGGAGAAGTCAGAATGCAGCCTTGGGTTTGAGGCTGTTGTGTTCAATTCCACCTCAGGTGTTTGGACACATCTCCTTGCTCTTCCTTGATAGTGAATGTGAGTGTCTCATGAGGCCCTTGGAAGAATGTGATTTGGGAAGATTCCATCCCTACCCTTTCTTTTTTGTTTTTGGTACCGGGGATTGAACTCAGGTCCTTGCACTTGCAAGGCAGGCAGTGGAACCACTGAGCTAAATCCCCAGCCCATCCCTACCCTTTCTGAGCAAAGATGTTGTGACTGAAAGGCAAAACCTGTGTATTATAAATGTTTAACTTCCTTTGCTGTACTATCAAAGTTGTGAGGTAAAGGTGTTCACTAGGATGTTCACTGAATCTGTTTCATATGTTTTGTTGTTAGTTGTATGGTGGAAACAATAGTAATTGTGTTGTTCAAGACAAAGCCCATAAGGCTAGTTTGACAGAGTGTGCTATAATTGTGTTCAATAAAGTTTTTAATGTCATTTGTTGTTTTGTTGGGATTTTTTTTCTTTTAATTTGCCTTTTTTTGAGATAATTATAGTTACAAAAAATAATACAGAGGGATTCTGTGTATCCTCTACTCAGTTTCCACTAATGGTAATATTTTGCAAAACGGATAGGATAGTATCACATCCAGGGTATCATCCTGATGCAATCCCATTCAGAATTCCACACTTTTACTTAATTGGTTGTGTGATTGGGAATGTGTGTGTATAATTTTGTGCAATTTTATTACATGGGTATATTCATATATGTACTCAGTGAAGATACTGAATGATTTTAACACCACAGAGATCCCTCGTGTTGCCCTACCATAGCTACACCCATTTCCTTCCTGTCCCACTTCCCTCCCAACACATCACTGGCCCCAGCCCATTAATCTGTACTCTATTTCTCTAATTTTCTCATTTCAAGAATGTTACATAAATGTTGTATAAACATATATAGTATTTAACCTCTTGGCTTTCTTAGCACAGGATAATTCCCTGGAGATTCATCCAACTTCTTATATGTGTCAGTAGTTTGTTCCTTTTGTTGTGTTAAATAATATTTTATGGTATGCCTGGAGACAGTTTGTTTAGCCACTTACCTGGTGAAGGACATCTGGGCAAATCCAGTTTTGAGCCATTTTGAATGAAGTTGCCATAAGTTGTTTTATGAACATAAGTTTAAATTTCTCTGAATAAGTACCCAAGGGTCCAGTTATTGGATTGCACAATCTCTATGATGAAACTAATGTTTATTGTAGAAGAAACTTTCAAGTTGTTCTCCAGAGTGGCCATGCCACTTTACAGCCCTACTACCAACATATGAATGACCCAGGTGCACCATGCCCTTAACAATATTTGGTGGGTTTTATATTTTTTATTTAGCTATTCTGGTCAGTGTGTATTTACTGATTTTTAAGCTAAGAATTTTAGATTTTTAGTATCTTTATTCCCACTTTGGAGCACATCTCATGAGCTGGCTTTAAATATCATCTATGTTTATATTTCTTTAGATCCCACAGTATAAGAAATTCATTTCAGCTGGCCATGGTGGTATGCACTTGCAGTCTAAATACTCTAGAAAACTGAGGCAGGGGGATCACAAGTTGGAGCCTTGCCCAGGCAACTTAACAAGACCTTCTCTCTAAATTAAAAATTAAAAGGGGCTGGAGATGTAGTGTGAAGGACCTAGGTTCAAGCCATAGTACCAAAAAGAAAAAGAAACAAATGATTTCATTTAGGTTTACAACCCTAGCTTAGAATGTAGGGCTTGGGATAGGACAGCACTCACTGTGTGGTAGAGGAGGTTTGGAGGGAGAGAGTCCTTTCTACTAATCACATTTCTTATCACCATCAGTTAATAAATATTAGGCATATTCAGAGTACATGGCAATATTATGGCTTGGAAAAAACAATGAACTTAATTTTAAAATGACCTCTGGTTTTGTCTAGTACCACCAAAAGAAAAATGAGAGAGAAAACTCTTTATATTCTGACTCACTGCATTCCTAAAGAGGAAAACCTCTTCTCTTTAGATATTCTCAAGGATATTCCTTGTATATTCATCAGATCTCAACAGGGGCCCTTAGCTGTGGGTCAAAGGCTCCTGGAATCATATGACATTGATCATCTATATAAACTGAAATAATATATCTTACAAAGATAAAGTCTACTTTTGGAAAACATGTAGATGTGCTTTTTTAAATTAAATAAAGTCCATGCCTTAGTCACATTTTCTTAGTGATTATATAATGTTACATAATTCTGCTTCAGGATCCTATCCAGGATGCCACGTTATGCTTATTCCTTCAGTCTCCTTAGGATCTTCTGGGCTGTGAGAGTTTTTCTAAGTTTTTTAATGACCTTAACATTTGCAGTCATTTTGTAGTATCTGCCTAGTAGGAGTGATTGCACATGATAAGACTGGAGTTATGTGTTTTGGGAGAAGACCTTCGAGGTGGAATACAGTTTCCATCTGTTCATATCACATATATGCACTATCAACATGACTTATCACTGTTGATGTTGCCCTTGATCACATAGCTGTAGTAGTGTTTGTAAGGTTTCTACCATGTAAAGTTACTCTTTTCCCTCTTTCTATCCTGAAGTGTTTGGAAGGAAATTGTTATGCATAGCTCACATCCTAAGTATGGGGAGTTCTGATCTTCCTCTCTGATGGTAGAGTAATTATTTGGAATTCTCCTGCATGGGAAGTTTGCCTCTTTTCCCCTGCTTATTTATTCAATGATTTATGTCACTATGACTCATGAATATTTATTTTTTATACTTCTTGAGTTATAATTCAGTACTATTTTATTCATATTCTTGCTCAAATTCTGCCAACATCTGTCACTGAAAGCTCTTTCAATTGAATCCCATATCCCTTTGACATACTCTTATCGTGGTGAGGTTTTTTGTTTTGTCTTGTTCTGTTTTGTGGACTTTTTTACTTTCTGGTAGTACAGGTTGTCCTGTACTAAAATGTTGATCATTTTGTATATTTTCTGCCCTGATCTTGGAATTAGCCATCTTCCAGACATTCCTGGTTCCTTTTGTTGCAGATTGGTACTAAATACTAAGAAATACAATATTAAGAAAGCACAAGTTCATCTTAAAGCATTATAAAGTTGATACTAGCTTTAGTAATCATGGCCTAGATAGAAAGTCTAAAGGTAGGTTTTGTATAGTCCCAGGAAAAGGTCCTTTCTCTAAACTGTTGTGTGGTAGAACTTTCTTTAGCTGTTTACTTTTTTATCATTTCTTTCCTATCACTCAGTACCACTGGTGACCTGACTCTGTCTTTAGACAATACTTTTGTTGTTTACAGTCATCAGAACATTTCTATAGAAACAAGTCAATGAGAGAAATCCTTCTGTTGGCCTCACTAAAACTATGTGCCATTTCAGACCCTAGGATGAATCTATCTTCTCTGCCGCTGGGCTTTTTATCTTCGTACCAGCACTATTGCATATTCTAAATCATTTTAGGAAATCATCTCCATGTAAGGGCCTTATTCAAAGTAAGCCTCTTCTGAGTGGTTACCTTTCTTTTTGTGAATCTCTGGTGCCTATATGTTGTAGTTTCTATGGTCTAAGACAAAAGTATTGAAAAAATGTGCCTTCTCCAGTGCGCCTTAAAATATTGTTTGGCTGTGTGGGAACTAGGAATTTTTACAGTTGGTTCCAGATAGTGAAAGTTTCTCTTAGCATCAGAAAAACTGGTTGTTTTTTTTTTTTTTTTTGGTACCGGGGTTCGAACTAGGGACTTTGCGCTTGCGCAGCAGGTGGCGAAACCACTGAGCTAAATCCCTGGCCCCAGAAAAACTGTTTTTATAAGTTTGGTGTCTTGGCTGAGGAATATTTTAGTTATAGTTGTGTTTGGCAAAATTGTACTAAGCAATAAATGAAAGGTAAGATAGGCATTATCAAGGTATGCTCTGTCAGTGTCATTCTCATGTAGGAGTTTTGTAACTATTGTCACATAATAAATGATGTATTATTGTAGATTTTTATAATAATTTAAAACAATGATTATTTATTAAAAGTCCTGTATCCAATAAATTAATTTGATCCCCAGTCTGGAATTTCTTGGCTAGATGAATGAACTGGTTCATTACTTATTTCACCTGTGTCTCAAGAGATACAGTATTCCTTCATATGTGGACAACAAATTGTTTGCTTGTGCTTTTTCCTGTTAGTTGTAGCATAGTTTAGTCTCAGGAAGAGTGTATGAAATTACCGTACCACATAACTCTACTTCTCATTAAGTGACTGTGTAATGAATATGTCAGGCTCAGTGAAAAAGAAGTCTATTCCATCCAACTTAAAAAGAAAGGGATTTATTGAAAGATTTTAAATGGCATATCCAAACATTGGAAAAAATGAAAGAACAGACCCTAGGCTGAACTTTTAAGGAACACTGAGAAGCCACATCAGTATGGGAGCTAGTATCTCTTCAATAGCCAGAAATCTGCAGTACTCCCAGCACCTCCTGAGCCATAGCTAGAAGCTGATACCAGTACTGCTACTTCGAACTCTAGAACTACTCAGCATAGGGTACAAGCTGAATCTGTAATCTGAGTACCTCTTTCCTCCCTTTGGACTCTGCAGAGCTATTGGCCAGACCCTGAGATCTTTGTTAATATTATGCTTGCTAGCAGGAATACTATAACTAAGCCCTTTCTGCCTCTGACTGACAGGTTCTGAGGCACAAAGGAACCCCAGGTAGCTAAAATTGGCTGTCTAGCCTACATCCAAACTTTCTGCATAATATAAATATATATATATATAGTAATACTGTAATATAAAAACCATTAAATATCATCATATAGGCTATAACCATCAGAGTCTTGGTTAACAGGAAATTTTAATTAGCAGATTCTGAAGGTGGTTATGATGTTTGAAATGCATCCTGGAATTTTTTCAGATTTTATAAGCATTAAGATATGAAATATAACTAATCAATTTCTATTTTATTGTTTTACTTGATATTCTAGTACATTAACTTATTTTAATACTTTTATTTTTATAGTGTTCAAAAATTTGTCATATTCATTTCTGTTTTATAGCTGAAGAAAATTCAGTTCAACAAATTTACTTGTGTACCTATTATAGATGAGAATATTTCAAAGACTGTGACCATTACAAATATATCCTCAGTGATAGTATTAATAAGAAGTAAGTATAACACTTAATGCAAAAAGAAACTCATAGACTGAAAGTTAAAGGGTGGAAAATACTCCATGTGACAGGAACCCAAAAAACAGCAGGAGTAGCTATCCTCTTTGCAGATCAAATGGACTTCAAACCAACACTGAACAAACCAACACTTTGTCTCCCTTAAGAGACAAAGAAGGATGGACACTACATCTTTGTAAAGGGAAAAATCAAAGAGGAAGAGATGACAATCATAAATATATATGGACCAAACACTAGTGCACCCACCTATATAAAACATACTAACATACATAAAAAATGAAATAAACACTAATACAATACTAGTGGGGGACTTCAGTACCCCACTGTCACAAATAGAGCAACTAGACAGAAAATAAACAATGAAATACTAGAACTCAATCAAACTCTTGAATAAATGAACTTAACAGATGTTTACAGAGTGTTACACCCCATAAAATCAGAATACGTTCTTTTCAGCTACACTTCTGTCATTCCCCAAAATAGACCACATACTTGCTCATAGAACATGTTTAAGTAAGTGCAAAGGAATTAAAGTTATCCTCTGTATATTATCAGACCACAGTGTGATGAAATTGAAGATCAATAGCAAAAGAAACCGCAAGAATTTCAGAAATGCGTGGAAATTGAACAACACACTTCTGAATAACCAATGGGTCACAGAGGAAATTAAAGAAGAAATCAGACAGTTCCCACAATTAAATGACAATGACAGTACAACATATTGGAATCTATGGGACACAATGAAAGAAATCTTATGGGGGAAATCCATACCAGTGCTACTCATATTAGGAAAACAGAACGAGCCCAATTACACAACCTGATGCTGAACCTCAAGCTTCTAGACAAAGAAGAGCAGGACAAATGCAAAGCTCATTCAAGGGAGGAAATTATAAAGATTGAGACTGAAATCAATGCAATGGAGACTAAGAGAATGATACAAAATATCAGTGAAGCCAGAGGTGGTTCTTCGAAAGAATGAACAAGATTGACAAACTTTTAGGCAACCTTATCAAAAAAAGGAAAGAAAAGACCCAAATCCCTGCAATTAGGAATGAAAAGAATGAAATTACAATGGACCCAGCAGAAATCCAGAGAATCATCAGTACTTACTTTGAGAACCTGTATACCAATAAGATGCAAAATACAGAAGAAATAGATTCCTAGATACATATGAATTACCAAACTTGAATGAAGAAGACCTAAAAATTCTAAATAACCCAATATCAATCAACAAAATTGAAAATGCAATTAAAAATTTAACAACTAAGAAAAACCCAGGCCCTGATGGCTTTGCTACTGAATTGTAGAAGACATTTAGAGAGGAACTATTGCCACTACTGTTTAAACTCTTCAGTGAAATTGAAAAGGACGCAATACTCCCAAATTCATTCCTGGAAGCAAGCATCACCTTGATCCCCAAAGCAGAGAAAGACCCAACCAAAAAAGAGAACTATAGGCCTATCTCACTAATGAACATAGAGGCAAAATTCCTTAATAAGATACTGGCAAATAGAAGGCAGAAGATCATCAAGAAGATCATACACCCTGATCAAGTGGGATTCATCCCAGGGATGCAGGGATAGTTCAACATACCCAAATCAATAAATGTAATACACTATATCAATAGAGCCAAGGACAAAAACCATATGATCATCTCAATAGATACAGGAAAAGCATTTGACAAAATCCAACACACATTCATGATAAAAACCCTACAAAAAATTGGAATAGATGGTCTCTACCTCAATCTGATCAAAGCCATCTATGAAAAACCAACAGCCAATAGCATACTAAATGGTCAAAACTGAAATCCTCCACAGTAAAATCAGGAACAAGACAAGGATGTCCACTATCACTACACCTGTTAAATATAGATTTGGAAACAGTAACCACAGCAATTAGGCAAGAGAAATAAAAGGAGTAAAGACAGGAAACAAAGAAGATAAATTGTCATTATTTGCAGATGACATGATACTCTGTATAGAAGACCCCAAGAACTCCACCAAAAGTCTTCTAGACTTAATAAGCAAATTCAGTAAAGTAGCTGGATACAAGGTCAATACAAAAAAATCATTAGCTTTCCTAAACACAAACAACAGACCCACTGAAAGAGAAACTGGAGAAACAACTCCCTTTACAATAGCATTCAAAAAAATGAAATACCTAGGAATCAACCTAACGAAAGAAATCAAAGACCTCTACTCTGAAAGCTATAGCACTCTGAAAAGAGAGATTGAAGATGATATCAAGAAATGGAGACATCACTTGCTCCTGGATAGGAAGAACCAACATAGTGAAAATGACCATACTTTGAAAACTGCTATGTAGATTCAATGCAATCCTAATTGAAATTCCAGCAGCATACTTCACAGACCTTGATAAAGCTATCCAAAAATTCATTTGGAACAAGAAGAGACCTAGAATAGCAAAGGCAATTCTAGGCAACAAAGACAATCCCCAACTTGAAACTATACTACAAAGCAACTGGGATTAAAAACACTATGGTACTGGCAAATAAGCAGACCCAAGGAGGAATGGAACAGATGAGAAGATGCAGAAATATCAGACACATTCAGCCACCTCATCTTTGACAGAGGAGCCAAACACCCTCACTGGAGGAAAGATAGCCTCTTTAATAAATGGTGCTGGCAAAATTGGGTTTTAACTTGCCAAAGATTAAAACTAGACCTATATCTCTCACCATGCACTAAAATAAAATCAAAATGGATTAAAGTTCTAAATATAAAACAAACACTAAACTGACTAGAAAAGAGGTTAGGTAGAACTCTTGAGGACATTGATGTAGGAAAAGATTTCATGAACAAAACCTCAGGTGCACGTGAACTAGCACAAAGAATCAACAAGTGGGATCTCTTCTTATTAAAAAGCTTCTGGGGAAAAAAAAAAAAAAAAAGCTTCTGCACAGCAAGAGAAACTACCAACAGAGTGAAGAGACAACCCACAATGTGAGAAAAATTTTTTACTAGCTATTCCTCAGACAAAGGTCTGCTATCTAGAATCTGTAAAGAACTTTAAAAAATCAGACCTCCCAAATTTAAAGACCCAATTCAAAAATAGGGATCTGAAATGAAGAGACATTTTTCAGACAAAGAAGTAGAAATAGCAAATAAACATATGAAAAAATGTTCAACATCAATGGTCATTTGAGAGATGCAAATGAAAACAATGCTGAGATTCCACCTCACCTCTGAAAGAATGGCTGCTATCAAGAAATCAACCAATAACAAATGCTGGCGGGGTTGTGGGGAAAGAGGAACCCTGCTCCACTGCTGGTGGGAATGTAGACTGGTGCAACCACTGTGGAAATTAGTAAGGAGATACCTCAAAGAACTAGGATTAGGGTCCCATTTGACCCAGCTATTCCCGTACTGGGTATCTTCCCTCCAAAATTAAAAGAATCATACCACACTGATATATGTGCACCCATATTCATAGCAGCACAGTTTGTAATAGCTTAAACTTGGAAACAGCCCAGTTGCCCATCAGCTGGAGACTGGATAAAGAAGATGTGGGTTTTTTTAATAAAATGGAGTACTACTCAGCAGTAAAGAATGAGAAATTAGAGACATTTGTAGCTAAACCGATGCACATTGAGGCCATACTCTTTAAGTAAAATAAAAAGGACACACGTGTAAATACCAAATAGTTTCTCTGGTGGGAGAAACTGAAAGTATAAATAAGGATCAAAATTAAAATAGGAAGAAAAGGTGCAAAGGGGAAGTGGGAAGGGGAGGGGAAAGGAAAGAAGAGAATGAAATTAATATGAGAAAATGAAAAAATGTAAAAGTCTTTGTAAATAAGGAGGGATGGAGGGGTTGGAGGGCAAGGGAATGGGGAAAAAATAAGAATCAAGATATATTATGTAAAGGTACAAATCTCCACTGATGAATGTCATTATATTGTATACCTAAAATATACCAATAAAATTAATTTAAAAATAAAAGAAGTAAATGTAACAGTACTAAGGGCTTATTGATTCTTGAAACTTATAAGTGAAATGCAGTGACACTAAAGCACAGATGGGTTCCAGGTGTGGTTGGGAGCTGCTGTTCAGCATTAGCCTTCCCAGGGGATGAGAACAAACTTTAAGACAGATACACCAAATGAAGCCTGGACACTTAGTGAAGGCCCCGTAAACATGCCCCCTGACAGGTACTGCTTTTCTCAGGCAGCTGGTGAGACTGATCAGTGGTGAATAGAAGTAGAATACCTGTCAGCAGGTTGGGCAGTAGACAGAAAGCAAGTTCTCTGGGGAGATAGGATCTGAAGGCCAACAGCAGCAGATCTATGAGGAGTCACGGGCCTAGTGTGGTCCACAGCCTACATTGTGTCTCTCACTTTCCAGAGTGGCCTTGTATGTACAGATTCACATTTGTGGCCTTGGCCAAGAAAGCTTTAAAGGGAGACATGGTATATGAGCACCTGTAACCTTATTGGGGCAAGAAGTTTATTTGTGCTTGTTGTGTGAGGCCAGCAAGTGAACCCACACCACAAGACTCGGTATTTACAGGGCCAGGTAGCTCTGCATTGTTCAGTGAGACCTGTCATGAACAGTTGATTTTGTAAAGTGTTAATGTTGTTTTATTCAAAAAAAGTCATTAATAAGTGGAAAGTTCTGCACTGCAAGAGAAACTACCAACAGAGCTAAGAGACAACCTACAATATGGGAAGAAATTTTTAGCAGCTGTACCTCAGATAAAGGTCTACTATCTAGAATGTAGAAAGAATTGAAAAAATCCACCCCCCCCCAAATTCAAAGATCCAATTCAAAAATGGGCATCTGAAATGAACAGACATTTCTCAAAGAAGTAAAAACAGCAAATAAATATATGAAAAAATGTTCAACATCACTGGTCATTAGAGACATGCAGATGAAAACAACACTGAGATTCCACCTCACCCCACAAAGAATGGCTGCTATCAAGAAATCAACCAATAACAAATGCTGGCTGGGGTGTGGGGAGAAAGGAACCCTTCTCCATTGTTGGTGGGAGTGCAGACTGGTGCAACCACTGTGGAAATCCATATGGAGATGCCTCAAAGAACTAGGACTACAGGTCCCATTTGACCCAGCTATTCCCCTAGTGGGTATCTTCCCCAAAGAATTAAAAGAATCATACCACAGCGATATATGTGCACCTATGTTTATAGCGGCACAATTTGTAATAGCTAAGGTTTGGAAACAGCCCAAGTGCCCATCAACTGGAAACTGGATAAAGAAGATGTGGGTTTTTTATAAAATGGAGTACTACTCAGCCATAAAGAACGAGAAACTAGAGTCATTTATAGCTAAATGGATGCACATTGAGGCCATACTCTTAAGTGAAATAAATAGGACACACGTGTAAATACCGAATAGTATCTCTAGTGTGAGAAACTGAAAGTGTAAATAAGGATGAAAATGATTAAAATGAATAATTGATAATTTGAAATTGGAAAAGGTCCAAAGGTGGAGGAGTGGCAGGAGGGGAAGGGGAAAGGGAAGAAAGGAATGGAAAAATTATGAGAAAGAAAAAAAAATGGAAACAAAGTCTATGTAAATAGGGAAGGGTGGTGGGGGTGAAGAGCGCATAGGTAAGGGGGAAAAAAATAAGAACTAAGATACATCATGTACAGGTACAAGCACCCAATGATAAATGTAAATGTATACCTAAAATGTACCAATTAACATATAAATTTTTTTCCCCATTAACTTTATTGGTACATTTTAGGTATAAAATACAGTTACATTCATCATTGGGATCTTATACCATTACATGAGTCTCTTGGTTCTTTTTTTTTTTCCCCTTCCCTTGCCCTACCTTCACCCCCTCCACCCATCCCTATTTGCAAAGACCTTGTTTCCATTTTTTTCCTCTTCTCATATTTTTTCCTTTCCCTTTTTTCCCTTCCCCTACCCCTCCCAATTCCCCTGCTCTTTTAGACCTTTTCTTCCTGTTACACTGTATCAGTTATACATTTTTAAAATTACAATATTAAGATCTAGGAGACATTACCACAGATTTTACAGAATTTAAAAGGATATAGAAAGCATATTACAAAAATCTTTTTTGAAATAAATTTGACAACTTCTAAGAAGTAACTTAGAAGACAAAATAATGAAACTAAGTCTGGAGGAAATATAAAATTTGAATAGCACCTATTAAAGAAAGTATATTCCTAGCTTGAAAACCTACCTATATGACAACAGCAGGGTCATAAACATTTTAACTGATAAATTATATCAAACATTTAAAGCAGAAAAAAAAAAAAGGAATACTTCTCCCCTCATTTTAGGAAATCAACATTGTGCTAATCCTAAAACTGGATAAAGATAATAGAAGAAAAAGGTATGAACATAGATAGAAATTTGTTTAACAAAACAAACTCTTAGAAGTCAGATCTGGCAGTATGTAGAAAGTGGTTTTATTATAGGGATGACAGTGTTGGTTCAGCATTGGAAGATCCACCCCCAAAAGTCATCATTTTCACAGAGGAAAGGAGAAAGCCATATGATCCTGTCACCAGTTGGAGAAAGAGTATTGGACTAAATTCTACAGCTGTTCATGGTAGAAGCTATCAGGAGACTAGAAGTAGAACAGAACCTTCTCAACAGATCAAAGACATGTACTCCATACTTCCAACAAAAACTCTTTCTATGAATGGAGACAATACAGTGCTTTCTCCCTAAAGTGGGGAAAAAGGGCATATATGCCTACTCTTCATCTGTCCATTAGACTTTTTTTTTGTATTCTTTTATTGGTACATTGTAGGTATACAACACAATTACATTTCTCATTGGGAATTATACCTTTACATAATGCATCTTGATTCTTATTTTTTTCCCCATTCCTAGCCCTCCCTTCACGCCCTCCACCCTTCTCTATTTACAAAGACTTTATTTCCATTTTTTCCATTTCTCATCATTTTTCCTTTCCCTTCTTTCCTTTCCCCTGCCCCTCCCACTACCCCTACCCCTTTGGACGTTTTCTTCCTATTTTACATTATCGATTATTCATTCGAATCATTGGTACATTTTAGGTATACAATATAATGACCTTCATCATTGGAAATTTGCACCTTTACATAGTCTCTCTTGGTTCTTATTTTTCACCCTTGCCCAGCCCTCCCTTCAACCCCTCCATTCCTCCCTATTTACAAAGATTTGGTGGGAGTGTAGACTGGTGCAACCACTGAGGAAATCAGTATGGAGATACCTCAAAGTACTAGGATTGGAAGTCCCATTTGACACCGCTATTCCACTGCTGGGGATCTTTCCCAAAGAATTTTAATTTTACTCCAGTGAGAGTGTTTGGCTCCTTTATCGAAGATGAGATGGCTGAGTGTGTCTGGCAATGTTTCTGCATCATCTAATCTGTTCCAGTGGTCCTCAAGTCTGTTTCTTTGCCAGTACCATGCTGTTTTTATCACAGTAGCTTTGTAGTAGAGTTCCAGGTTGGGGATTGTGATACCACCTGCCATGTCTCTGTTACCTAGAATTGCTTTTGCTATTCTGGGTCTCTTCTTGTTCCAAATGAATTTTTGGATTGTTTTCTCGAGGTCTATGAAGTATGCTGCTGGGATCTCAATTGGAATTGCATTAAATCTATATAGCAGTTTTGGAAGTATGGCCATTTTCACTATATTAATCCTTCCTACCCAGGAGCAGGGGATGTCTGTCCATTTTCTGATATCATCTTCAATCTCTCTTTTCAGAGTTCCATACTTTTCAGAGAAGAGGTCTTTGATTTCTTTTGTTAGGTTGATTCCTAGGTATTTCAGTTTTTTGGATGCTATTGTGAAAGGAATTATTTGCCCTATTTCTCTCTCAGTGAGTCTGTCATTGGTGTAGAGGAAAGCTATTGATTTTTGTGTGTTGACCTTGTAACCAGCTACTTGACTGAATTTGGTTATTAAGTCTAGAAGACTTTTGGTGGAGTTCATGGTGTCTTCTATATAGAGTATCATGTCATCTGCAAATAATGACAATTTGACCTCTTCATTACCTATCTTTATTCCTTTTATTTCTTTCTCTTGTCTAATTGCCATGGCTAATGTTTCCAAAACTATATTGAACAAGAGTGGTGATAGTGGACATCCTTGTCTTGTTCCTGATTTTAGCGTGAAGGATTTCAGTTTTTGACCATTTAGTATGCTATTGGCTGTTGGTTTTTCATAGATGGCTTCTATCAGTTTGAGGTAGAGACCATCTATTCCAATTTTTTGTAGGGTTTTTATCATAAATGCATGTTGGATTTTGTCAAATGCTTTTTCTGTGTCTCTGGAGATAATCATATGGTTTTTGTCCTTGGCTCTATTGATATAGTGTATTACATTGATTGATTTTCGTATATTGAACCATCCCTGCATCCCTGGGACCAGTCCCACTTGATCAGGGTGTATGATCTTCTTGATGATCTTTTGCCTTCTGTTTGCCAGTATCTTATTAAGGATTTTTGCATCTGTGTTCATTAGTGAGATTGGCCTATAGTTCTGTTTTTTGGTTGGGTCTTTCTCTGCTTTGGGGATCAAGGTGATGCTTGCTTCCAGGAATGAATTTGAGAGTATTGCTTCCCTTTCAATTTCATTGAAGAGTTTAAACAGTAATAGCAGCAGTTCCTCTCTAAATGTCTTATAGAATTCAGCAGTGAAGCCATCAGGCTTTTCTTAGTTGATAAGTTTTTAATTACATTTTCAATTTCATTGGTTGATATTGGGTTGTTCAGAATTTTTAGGTCTTCTTTGTTCAACTTTGGTGATTCATATGTATCTAGGAATCTGTCCATTTCTTCTGTGTTGTCCATCTTATTGGCATATAGGTTCTGGAAGTAGGTATTGATGATCCTCTGGATTTCTGCTGGGTCTGTTGTAATTTCACCCTTTTCATTCCTAATTGCATGGATTTGGGCCTTTTCTTTCCTTTTTCTAAGAAGGTTGGCTAAAGGTTTGTCAATTTTGTTGATTCTTTTGAAGAACCAAGTCTTGGCTTCATTGATTTTTTGTATTGTTCTCTTAGTTTCCATTGCATTGATTTCTCCTCTGATCTTTATAATTTTCTCCCTTGTATGAGCTTTGGGGTTGTCCTGCTCTTCTTTTTCTAGAAGCTTGAGTTTCAGCATCAGGTTGTTTAATTGGGCTTGTTCTGTTTTCCTAATATGCGTATTCACTACTATGAATTTCCCTCGTAAGACAGCTTTCATTGTGTCCCATATATTCCGATATGTTGTATTGTCATTGTCATTTAATTGAAGGAACTGTCTGATTTCTTCTTTAATTTCCTCTGTGACCCATTGGTTATTCAGAAGTGTGTTGTTCAATTTCCACGTGTTTATGAAATTTTTTGAGTTTCTTTTGCTGTGGATCTCCAATTTCATCGCACTATGGTCTGATAATGTACAGAGGATAACTTTAATTCCTTTGTACTTACTTAAACATGTTCTATGTGTGCGTATGTGGTCTATTTTGGAGAATGACTCATGTGCAGCTGAGAAGAATGTGTATTCTGATTTTGTGGAGTGGAAGACTCTGTAAACATCTGTTAAGTTCATTTGTTCAAGAGTTTGATTGAGTTCTAGTATTTCATTACTTATTTTTAGTCTAGTTGATCTATCTATTTGTGATGGTGGGGTGTTGAGGTCCCCCACTACAATTGTATTAGTGCATATATGACTTTTCATGTCCTTAATCAGTGTTGGTTTGAAATCTACTTGATCTGCAAAGAGGATAGCTACTCCTGCTTTTTTTTAGGTTCCTGTCGCATGGAGTATTGTTTTCTACCCTTTAACTTTCAGTCTATGAGTTTCCTTTTGAATTAAGTGTGTTTCTTGTATGCAGCATATTGTCGGATTTTGCTTCTTGACCCATTCTGCCAGTCTATTTCTTTTGATTGGTGAATTGAGACCATTAACGTTGATGGTTACAACTGAAACTTATTGACTTGTCATTGCCATGACTTTTTCTTTTTGTTGGGTTCTCCCCAACATGTAAAAGCAAAACCTTTATATGTAGATGGAATGATCATCTACAGAGAAAATACTAAGAAATCTCTAGGAGTGCCTAGAACTTGTACTTGAATTTAGCTGGATTAGAAAACACAAGGTATATATAAAAATTCAGGTCTGTGTATACTTGCTATAAATGAAGAACTGGATATTGATATTTAAAAGTTATGTAGGAGTACAGAGGACCCAGAAAAGCCAAAAACAAAAACAAAAACAGTGTTGGAAGACGTTTAGCACCCAATTTTAAGACTTCTTCTAAAGCTACAGTAATCAAGGCAGTGTTGGTGTAAGGAAAGACATATAGATCATTTGAATAAAACAGAGAATCTAGAAATAGAACCGCACATATATGGTCCACTGAGTTTTGAAAGATTATTTAACAGTAGCATTTTATAGAATATAAACTCGATTCAAGAGCCGAGGAAGAGACAGTGTCTTCAGCAAATGGCACTAGAACACCTGGTATCTGTATATAAAAAATTAACCTCAACCCTTTTTTTCCATACATGAAAATAACTTGAAGGGATCTATGAACCTAAATAAGAAAGCCTAAAAGTATAAAACTTTAAGAAGAAATTATAAGGGAAAATGTTTATGAATTCAGGGTAGGCAAGAACTACCTAGGATACAAAAAATATGATGTATAAAAGAAAAAAATTGATAAATGAGGTTCCATCAAAATTTAGAACTTTAAATAATATCATTAAAATGAAAAGTAGTCCTTAAATGGACCATATTTACAATGCATATAACCTATGAGCAGAATATATAAAGAATTCTTAGACATCATTAATAGACAACCCAATGAAAATGTAAACATAAGAAGATGATAAATAGCCAGTATAGCACAAGGAATGGTGTGCAACTCTAGAATCAGAAAAATACTAATCAGTACAATAATAAGATTGAATTATACACTCATTAGGGAGATGAAGTTAAAAGTTTTAAAAGCCTTGGCATGACTTTTTGTTGGATTCTCCCCCTTTGTGTTTAATTTGTCACGCCCAATGGATTCATTGTGCTGGGTTTCCTGGGGTTGTGATCCTCATTGTCTTTTCCTAGGGTATTGTCTAAAATTTTTTTGGAGTGCCGGTTTGGTATTTATGAAGTTCCTGAGGTGCTATTTATCATGAAAGTATCTTATTTCTCCATCAATTTTGAAAGATAGTTTTGCAGGGTACATTAATCTGGGTTGGAGGCTGTTTTCCTTTAGGGCTTGAAATACATCGCTCCAAGCTCTTCTTGCCTTGAGGTTTGCATTGAGAAGTCTGCTGTGATTCTGATGGGCTTTCCTTTGTATGTGATTTGTTTCTTTTCTCTCACTGCTTGTAGAATTTTATTCTTCTGTTGGATTTCTGGAATCCTAACTATTATATGCCTATGTGTAGATTTTTTTTGATCAAGGCTAGCTGGAGTCCTATATACCTCACCTATCTGTATGTCACGTTCTTTTCCCCTGCTTGGGAAGTTTTCTGCCATCAAGTTTTCTGTGAAGAGTTTTTTTATGTCATCTGCACTCTCTCCTCTTTCCTCACTGACTCCAATCAGTCTTATGTTATTCTTCTTTGCATGGTCTAGCAGCCGCTGTATTGATTTCTCATGTTCCCTTACAATTTTAAAGCAATTTTTCTTTTCCTGGTCACTAATTGCAATCTTATCTTCTATATGTGAAATTCTATCCTCACATTGGTTCATTCTGCTGTGCAGACTTTCAATGGAGTTTTTAATCTCTTGGAAATCTGTTTGTATCTGTTTTATGGATTCCGTTTGTTTCCTGTGTTGGGATTCCATCATGTTCCTCAGATCCTCTATTTTTTTATCTGTGTCCTCTCCAGATTTATTAATCATGTCTTGCACCATGAGCAAAATCTTTTCTGTTATCTGAGTAATTATTTCTGATTTCGTTTTTCCCAGATCCTCTTTTGTTGCCAGTTCAGAGAGTCCAGGTGGTTGAGTATCAGATTGTTCCATCTCATTTCCCTTTGGGGTTGCTGTAGGTGACCTGGAAGTCTGTTTTTGAGGCTTGTTTATGTGTCTTCTCATTTCCACGGAGGTGCGGGGGGGTGCGGGTGCTTCTGGCACCCACGCGGCTCACCTTCTCTACCCTAGGAGCTTGGGATGGGAGCAGGGGAGCTTCCTTCCGGGTGCTGGGACCGGCTGAGCTTCACTGCCCTAGGAGCCTGGGATGGAGGCGGGGAAGCTTTCTTCCGGGTGCTGGGACTGGCTCACCTTCTTGGCCCTAGGAGCCTGGGACGGCAGCGGGGGAGCTTCCTTCCGGGTGCTGGGACCGGCTGAGCTTCACTGCCCTAGGAGCCTGGGATGGAGGCGGGGAAGCTTTCTTCCGGGTGCTGGGACTGTCTCACCTTCTTGGCCCTAGGAGCCTGGGATTAACATATAAATTTAAAAAAAAATAAGAGGAAAGTTTGAATAGGTGGCTGGTGGGCTTGGCTGTGATGTCGCTTGGAGCAGGGCTCATCCGCACCACGTGCAGCAGTGGCAGCATGCCTGGACTCGGGGCCAGTGTGCGCAGCCCTCAGAGGGGCTGCTGGATCCTGTCTACCTGCACACCCAGGGGGCGCTTCTGAAAGTGGCACAGATGGAAGAGGTGAAGTACAAATTACTAATGTAATAAATACTCAAATTGCACAGACCATCTGCCCTGGAACAGATGTCCACTTTAACTCTTCTGTGACTTCTACTGGCTGTGGACTGCATGAGAAGGACGCTGGGAAACCCTCAAGCCTCACAATGGAGGTAGTCACTTTTAAAGATGTGGCTATGAACTTCACTGTAGAGAAGTGGCCATTGCTGAGTCCATCCCAAAAGAAGCTCTACAGAGATGTGGTGAGGGAAACCTTTATGCACTTGGCTGCGATAGGAAGAACATGGGATAACCAGCAGATTGAAGAAGAACACAAAAATAACAGGACAAATCCAAGAAATGAAGAGGTAGAGAAATGCTATCGATATAATGCTTGGAAGCAACATGAAGAAATATTCCTTTGGACTGCAGATGCCAATGTGAACATGAAATAAACTGGTTTAAAATCACCTGAAAGCCTAGCCTGTAGAAAATCCCTGATTGATCATTTATCACTAATTAGGCCCATCAGGGCTCACACCAGACTGAAGCCATATGAGTATTTGGGATTTGAAGAGACGCTGCATAAATGTAATGAAGATGAAAGAACTTGCAGTGATTTCCAGTCCTTTCAGAAGCATGCAAGGACTACTGCAGGAGAAAAACCCTATCAATATGAGCAATGTGGGAAAACCTACTCTGATTTTAGTGAAAGAACTCACCCTGGAGAGAAGACTGTTGTATGTAAAAAAAGTGTAAAAGCCTCCACCAAATCTAGTGATGTTCACATCCATGAAAGAAATCACAGTGGGTGGAATCAATATGTATGTAAGCAATGTGGGAAAGTTTTCAGTACACACACTAGTTGTCAAGAACATGAAAGAACTCACACTGGGGAGAAACCCTATATATGTAAGCAATGTGGGAAAGCCTTCAGGAGACAGTCATTGTCAAAGACATGAAAGAAATCACACTGGGGATATACCTTATGTATGCAAGCAATGTGGGAAAGCCTTTACTACACACAGTTACTGTCAAATACATGAAAGAATTCATTATGGGGAGAAGCCCTATGTATGTAAACAGTGTGAGAAAGGTTTTACTTCTAACATTTCATTTGGCAGACAAAAAGAACTCACACTGGTCAGAAACCATTTGTATGTAAGCAATGTGGGAAAGCATTCAGTTTACCTAGTTATTGTTGAATACATGAATGAAGTCACACTGGGGAAAAACCATATATATGTAAGCAATGTGGGAAGGCATTCAGCAATAATAGTTCTCTTTGTAGACATAAAAGAATTCATAGGGGAGAAAAGCCATATGTGTGTAAGCAATGTGGGAAAGCTTTCAGTTCACATACTCACTGTCAAATACATGAAAGAAGTCACACTGGGGATAAACCCTATGTATGTAGAGAATGTGAGAAAGCCTTCACTACACACAGACATTGTCAAAGACATGAAAGAACTCACAATGGGGAGAAGCCCTATGTATGTAAGCAATGTGGGAAAGCCTTCACTATGCACAGCTATTGTGAAATAATGAAAGAATTCACACTGGGGAGAAACTGTAAACAATGTGGGAAAGCTTTTAGTACACATAGTTATTGTCAAGTGCATGAGGAAACTCACACTGGGGAGAAACCCTATGTATGTAAGCAATGTGGGAAACAATTCAGCACACACCAATATTGTCAAAGACATGAAAGAAGTCACACTAGTGAGAAACCCTATGTATGTAAGCAATGTGGGAAAGCATTTAGAAGACACAGTCAATATCAAATACATGGAAGAATTCACACTGGGGAGAAACCCTATGTATGTAAGTAAGCCTATCTCGAAAATCCTGTGACAGTTTCTCATGTAGTGGAGAATAGTACAAATAAGTAATATGAGAATTCTCATGTAAATTATTTCCTCAAATTTTCCAGAAAATACATTCCCAGATGGAAATATCCTAAAGTATAAATATAATGTGTTTTTCAGTAAATCACTTGTAAATCCCTGGATTAAGTATCTGTAGTGTTCACTTTAAAAATATTAATTTGACAGGATTCTTTAAAAAAAAATTCTGCCTCAGTCACAAAGATTTGCTCCAATGTTTTCTTGTAGAAATTTTAGAGTTTTATAAAGTTTGTGATCCATTTGACTTAATTTTTTATTAGGAGTAAAGAATTGCTCAAAATGTATTGTTTTGTCTGAATAAACATTTCCAGCATTATTTGTTGACAAAGGATATCCTTTCTCCACTTTACATTTTTGTAAAAAAAATCAGTTTTAGACAATGTTCCTATGGTTCTATTTCTGGACTCTGTTCTATTCCATTGATCTTTGTGGCTATGCTGAAATTTGAGATTATATTGAGCCTGTTTGTCAGTTAGAATTGTCTCAACAACATTATATCTTTCCATTTATTTAGGTCTTCTTTGATTTCTTAAACCAATGTTTTCTAGTTTTTGGTATACTGTAAAGTTAGATTTATACATAATAAATAGTTCTCTTTTTGCTTCAAAAAAAAAGAGGAAACTTTAGCAAAGTTGAAAAAGAAGTTTTTAATTATATGAGTCTGTGTATGGAAAACTCAACAAAAATGCAATTTGGTAGACAGCAGGAACATGAAATGCTGCAAATTTTTTTCAAATTCGGGAAGTTATAAAGAACCTAGAATGGATCTTTTATTTATACATGAAGATTCTAGCATATGGAATAATGTAAATTGAATATGGAAAGCCATTGCTAGAGCCACCTTAGCCAAGGTCTTAGAGATACATGGATAACAGTCAAGGTTTGTAAAGGTGTGTTTGTCATGGAAATTAGGGTATGTTAATGAGATAACCTCAACAAAGATTTTGTTTGTCATGGGGAATATTAATATTGGGGTGATTTATAGGTACAAGACCCATTTTTCATTCTTCATTGTGTAGTCTCTGTATTGCTATAACTGTGATCTATGTTAGAGAAAGCTGTAATTCAATAATTAATGGAATATTTTATATATGTGTATATACATATACATACATATATTTGTACAGAAAAGCTTGTGCCATGAAAAATTTTGAACTGTATGCTCACAAGGTTATATATATTCAATATTATTCAGAATGGAAAAACTTTTCTTCCTGGTCCAATGAAACACAACTTCAGCTATATGCTATCATGACATTGAAGAGCAATACAAAACACATCTTTTCCATTTACTAATGGTTAATTTTTTTCATGATATGTTTTGTTCAACTATATAAACTTTTTGAGGTTATTCATCATGGTTGGTTACATGTAGGTGCTTTTTAATTACTGGGTCTAACCTCTAAACACAGTGTCAGCAGAAGCTTAGGGTGTGGTGAATACCACTCCAGAACCTGCGAATACCACCCTCAGTCTGTCCTGCCAGCTATGAGGACAGAGAGCTGATAGCTGGTCCTTAGCAGTGACTGTAGCTCACATGCAAGCTGAGCCACATAACCAAGCCAGTCATGTAGGGGTTACCAATGAAGAAGGGCTCTGGGAATTACAGGCTCTATCCCTTTAATTTGTACACCTAGCAAAGAAATTTAGGCTGGACAACAAATATAGCATAAATCTGTGAAACTGAAGTTGGCTCTCTCTCCTTTTGCGCACCCACACTACCCCACCATCACCCTGGGTGTTCATAGAGAGCATGAGTGGGCATGACCATGTTACCTTCCATTTACTGAGTACTTACTAGGCATTTAAAAAATTATGAAGTGCCTCTTTTGTACAGGTTGTATTCCAGGCTTATAGATATAGAATAGTGATGGCAAACCTTTTAGAGACCGAGCACCTAAACTGCAACCAAAAATCCACTTATTTATCGCAAAGTACCAACACTGCAGTTAAGCCTGAATACTGAGGTTTTAATTTAGAAAAAAAAAAACAACTCATACATTAACATCTTTTGTCTTAAAAGAAAAATAACATTCGTGCCATAGGTTCACCACCACTGAACAATGAACAAAAGAGACAAGGAGTCAACTCTGTCAAAATGTTCATTCCAATGGTGCCAAGATATGTAATAAGTTAAATGAGATAATTTTAGTTGGTTTATAGCTATGTGACTTTGAACAAATTACCTAACTACTTTCTGTTTTACTGTAAAATGGAGATTATGATGGTATCCCCATATGTAACTGATATCTTAATAAAAATAATCCCCACTAAGCACTTAAAAGAGAGCCTGGCACATGTTAAGTGCTCAAAAAGCATTTGCTATTATGAGAAATAATACTGTGAAGTCCCCTTGGAATGAGCAATCAGGAAAGCCTAGAAAGAAGACCTTTGAGGTGGGATTTGAATGACAAGGTAGAGCCAGCCAGGAGAAGCTCTGGAAAGCACACTTTCGAAGGAAAGGATTTGCTTAACAACTGCAAAAACAAAGATGGACTTGGTGTGTCCAAAGAGCTGAATGAGGCTCCTTCACCTGAGGCTTAGTGAGCCTGGCAGCCAGGACAGAGGGAAGGTGGGTCTCCAGAAGTTTAGACTTCATTCTAAGGACAATGAGAAGATTTCAGGTCTTCAGTGAGAGTATATAATGGATGTCATCTGATCTCTGCTTTAAGAACATTGTTCTGGCTGCTGTAGATCAAAATGGAATGTGGAGATACAAGAGTGAGACAGGAAACAACTCAGGCTATCTCAGGAATCTAGACCCACCAGACTGGGGACCTGAACAAGAGTGCTAATAGGGAAGTAGTGGGAAGTAGAGAAATTCTGAATTCTGAGTCTATTTTAGAAGTAAAATTTCATAGACTTGCCAGTGACTAGATATAGGATGACAGGAAGAGGGGCTAAAGGATGACTGTGGAGTTGTGGGGGAGTGGTTATTTTGGGAGGGGACTAGAGAAGTCTAATGGTGGGAACTTGTGTTCTAGCGAGAGTCTCATTGAGATGGAGGTGGCTGTGAGATACTGAGCTTGATAGATCAAAAAGGATATGAGCCTGCAGTAAAGCAAGGTTAGGGTGTAAAGGCCAGGCAGAAATTATCTCCTTTATTCTATATAAAAACACTGTAAGATAGGTAACCTCTAGCTATTAGAAGCAAAAACAAATGAAAACCACTTTTTAAAGTTAATTTTAGGCTAAGGATGTAGCTCAGTAGTGGAACACTTGACTAACATGCTAAGGCCCTGGGTTCAATCCCCAGCAGTGCCAAAAAGAAAGAAGGTTAATTTTAGATTAAATGGGTTTTCCCGTTGATGTAATAAATAGATCAGTGTTCCCAAGTATATACATAAATTTCACTCTCACTCTCCTTCCCCCTCCCCCTCCCCCTCCCCCCTCCCTCTCTCCCTCTCTCCCTCTGAAAATGAACCATCCCATAAATGGCATAAGCAAAGCAGATTAGCCACCTGGCAAAAAATTAAATTCTAAATGGATCAAAGATTTAAACATGAAAATTAAACCCATGAAAATTCTAGAAGAACCATAGGAAAGTTCCTTGGTGGGTGGTTTTTTTCTGTGACTCAACATCCATAAATTCCAAAAGAAAATATTAATAAATGATATCAAACCTGCCTGTTAAGGTAAAATGGCAAATTGGGAATAGATAGTGGTAATTCATAAACAAAAAGCCAGTATTTAATACAACAAATGCTAGAAATTAATAGGAAAAAGAGCAACAACACAGTTCATATAAAAATGGGCAGAGGGTATGAACATGCAGTTCATAGAAAAAAGAAACATGAAGAGATGTTCAATATCTCATGATAAATGTAAATTAAAATAACACTTGTATCATTCCCTCATCAGTTTTGTTGAAATCAAGCTGAGAGCAAACAAGTGATCTTTTACTTTGATGAAGTGGGAGTAAGTTGTCACAACTCCACAGAGAGCACTTTAGTAATGTGTATATACAGATATGTGTATGTGTACATTTTAAACACATTAAGTCTTTTTAAAAAGATCCTGAGATGTAGCTCAGTTTTAGAAACCAATTGTGTAGCATATGTGAGGCCTTGGGCTCAGTCTCCAGTAGTAAAAAAAAGGAAGGGAGGGAGGGAGGGGAGAGAGAGAGAGAAAGAGAGAGAGAGAGAAAGAAGAAAGGAAGGGAGGGAGGAGGAAAGAAGGAAGATCACACCCAAACCCTCTATATGTTTAAAAGTTGAATTTTATACTTTATTCAGAAAATGAAAGAATTTTTATATAGATATTGCTCTTGCATTTTAAAAATATTACAATGATTTTGGAAAGCAGTAAATAACATAACAATAAAGATATACTCTAACTCAATAATCTAGAAATTTATTAAAAATAAATGAAAACCACACACTTTTCCTCTTCATGGTAGCAATATCTATAATAATAAGGAAAAATAGAAGCAACTTAATATAAGGATGATTATTTAATTGTAATATAATATTATATACTATTAAGCCACTGTGTAATATAATTAAGACCATGCCAAAATGTTTATTTATTCAGCAAATATTTATTATGGCCGGTGTTCCAGGTGTTAGGAAAATCCATGCGCCATTGGAATTTACCTTACCTGGAGGAAAGACTGGCAGCAGACAAACAGATACAATGTAAGAAAGTAATAATGCTTACATCTTCAATTGAAGTGAAGATGGAGGGTTACTATTTTTACGTGAGAATCAAGCACAGCCTTGCAGAGAAAATATTTGAGGAAAAAACCCCAAAGATGATTGAGGAAGCTATGTAGGTGTGTGAGGAAAGAATTGCAGCAGAAAAAGTGTTTATGAGAAGATGTGAGGCACTAATGTCCTTGGCACGTTTGGAATGGCCAATGTATCTGTGTCCATTACATTATGTAGAGAGAGTACTTTGGGCATGATGAGATCTGGAACAGTATAGTAAGGCCTTTGAATTTTATTCTGCATGTGATACAAAGCCATTATAAATTTTGGACCACAGGAGAAAGTAGTTATAAATCCTATGTGAGAAGTAAGAGGGTCTTATTCTTCTAGTAGGACAAACTGATAGATAAAGAGATGGTGCATGCCTACATATAGTGAAGAGATAGAAAATGCAGCACTTCATAAATGACTAGAGGTGGAACAATAGAAAGAATCTGAAAGAATTCAACTTTGGGCAGCAAGATGACAGGAAACTCAAGAGAGAGAACAGAGTTGCAGAGGCTGGGATGATGTGTTTCATTTTAGACATGTTGAGTTTGATGATGCTGTAAGTCATAAATATAGAGAGGAAGAAAACGAAAGTGATGTTTAATCAGAATTAAACAGTATAAATTCATTGTTTTTCAAGATGGATGAATGAATGAGTGAATAAACAGAAGTAATATATATGAGAGGCTGTGTGTGTACCTACTTCCTAGCTCTGACTATTAAAAGGTCCTGAGACATTGATACACCACATTTAGCACCCAGATACTAGCTTCTAAATACCTAAAGAAACCACAGCTTGTTGGCCAAATGGGTGACTCCAGGTCTGGATGAAAGAAAATATAAGTTAAGTCTTGAACATCTTCTTATGTTAGAGTATAAGAATATTCTCAAAGAATGATGATGATATCAGTAAAAATTGAAAGTATATAAGAGCTAGGTTGAAAGGAAGTACCTCTAGCCAAACTCTGGATAATTTGAGCACCAAGATAAATGATAGTTATGTATAAGAACCTATGAGTCTGCACTGACATAAAAAGGAATGCATTGAAAATTTCATAAGAAATGGTTTATTATTATATAGTTCCACATTATCTCCCGCAGAAGTTTTTTTTAATTTCAAAAGGAAGGAGAGTAACTTATCATTGAGAATCCTGGAAGACATCACCTTCATTAAATAATAACATCATCAATAATGGGATAAATCAGAATAGCATGCCAACTCATAAAATGTAATTAGAAGTGCAGAGCACCTTTCTGTGTTGTTCCTACCCAAGAAACATCAGCTAAATCTTATCTTGAGAAAATGTCAGACAAACAAAAATTGGGAGCTTATATTCTATAGAATAATTGGCCTGTATCCTTTGAAAATGCTAGAACTATGACACTGAAGGAAAGACTGAGTAAGACTGCAAGGGATTAAGAGATAATGGCAACTTAATACAGCACATAATCCTGAATTAACCCTTTCTGGTATAAAGGACGTTAATGAGACCCTGGGTAAAGCACAAGTGAAATGTGAGAATTAGGTGAAAGCAATATCACTGTGAATATCCAGTGAAAGCTGTAGAATGGTTATGTAAGAGAAAAATCCATATTTGTATGAATATACACAAACACACTGGGGGTGAAGGATCATCATATCAGGGACTTAGTATGAAATAATTTGGGGGAAAACACGCTTTGTATAGAATACAGCATTTAGAACTTTTTAGTAAATTTGAAATTGTCTTAAGTTTGTCCTTAATTATCACAGAAGTAATGAGGAGGTGAGTAATTGGAAATAACTGAGGCTCACATTTTCTAGAAGGTTGGTAGAAAAGGAGATGACAGGGTGCCAGAGGAGAGGGACCTCGCTGAGCTTCCAGGGCATGCCAGTCTGCCCACAGAGAAGAGAGAGAATTTGGAGAGGGATCAAATATAGGAGAGATGATGATCATTGCAAGACAGATGTGGAGCCAGCAGGCATCTTGGGCACCCGGGCCAACTGGGGATACCCAGCTGTGAGGACACTGGAAAGAATGTTGGCTGGGCATGGCAGGCATCCTATACGCTGGGTGGGCTGGAAAGAATTCATTCCTGGGAAACTGGATCTACTATTCTCTCTCTGTCTATTCTCTGTTCACTACTATTCTCTCAGAAATAGAGTTGTTCTCTCAAAGTGGCCACTTGTCTCCACTCTTATGAACAATAAAGTGAATATGGTTTAGTCTTTGAAACTAAATTACTCCACTGTATATTAAAACAATTTAATATTTCACTGTATATTAAAACAATTTAATATTGTTCCTAGGACAGATATTCTTGGGATTACAGAAGAATTTTGAAGTATATAAAAGCCTTATATGTATGCATTTTACTAAAACAGTTTATTTGGTAGGCTCAGAGCAGGTAAAACTTGTATGTGTACTTCACAAACAGATGATTCATAAGCCATTGCATTAGACAGAACTGGTTTCTAGGCCAGTTAGTCAGCTAGAGTGTAAAAACCCTGATTCAGAAGCAAATCATCTAAATATGATACATCAATGTGTTCCCTGTTGTGCCAACAGGCCCAATACAGTAGTGCGGTTTACCCCACCTCACTCAGCTCATTTAGATTCTCAGCTGGCTCCTGCACTGGAGCTACAGAGCCCTAAAGATTATTCAAAAGACTGTCTTGTAATCTCTCAAGACTGTGCATATCTAACACTACTCTAGATGCACAGGAAGGGTGTTGGTCCATTACAGATAGTGGTGCCTTAGGACATTGGAGCTTTATTCTTCAGGGAACCCTAGCTGAGAAAGTCTGTCATGACTCTCATTTTGACCAGAGCCATTTGGTGATCCAGAGGAGCCATGAGACACTAATAACTTACCTGTGGCACTACCAAAGCACTTTGGTTGGCGCCCTGTTCCTTACTCCATTGTCTCTTTATATTGCAATGATGTCTAAGCATGAGAAAATGGGAGTACTAAATGACCACACAGTTGGGAGTGAGTTCTAGGAGAATAAATGAAAAAAGAAAGTCTACTCAGGGAAGCTGAGTTGAATGACACATTTTGAACAATAAACTTTTTTAAAAATACATCTTATTTTATTTTATCCCATTCCCCCCTTCAAGACCCTTCCCTCCTTATGTCCAAAAGCTTTGTTCCCATTTTTCCCTTCTATTTTCACTTTTTTTCTTGTCCCTTTCTTCTTTTCTCCCTCCCTCCTCCCTTGTTCCCCTTCCCATTTGAACACTTTCTTCCCATTTCCCAACATCCATTATACATCTCAGTCATTTTCACATCCAGTTTCTCACACCAGAGAAACAATGCGGTATTTAAACATGTGTCTGATTTACGTCACTTAAGAGTATGGTCTCATTTAGCTATAAATGTCTGAAGTTCATCCTTCTTTATGGCAGAGTAGAACTCCATTGTATAAAAAAAAACAAAACCCACATCTTCTTTATCCACTCATCAGTTGATGAGCATTTAGGCTGTTTCCAAGATTTAGCTATTACAAACTGTGCTGCCATAAACATGAGTGTGCATATATTGCTCTAGTATGTTGCTTTTAATTCTTTTGGGAAGATACCAAGAAGAGGTATAGCTGGGTTAGATGGAACCTCTAGTTTTAGTTTTTTGAGAAATCTCCACACTGATTTCCACAGTCTACACTCCCACCAGCAGTGGAGAAGGGTTCCTTTTTCTTGGTTGATTTCTTGATAGCAGCCATTCTTTCTGGAATGAGATAGAATCTCAGCGTTGTTTTAATTTGCATCTTTCGGATGACCAGTGATGTTGAACATTTTTTCATTCATTTGGCATTTCTAATTCTTTATCTGAGAAGTGTCTTTTTATTTCTGTTGCTCATTTTTGCCTTGGGTCTTTAAATTTGGGAGGTCTGATTTTTTTTGAGTTCTTTATCTATTCTAGATAATAGTCCTTTATCTGAATAGCTGGTAAATTTTTCCCATGCTGTGGGTTGTCTCTTCACTCTGTTGGTGGTTTCTTTTGCTGTGCAAAAGCTTTTTAATAAGATGAGGTTCCAGTTGTTGATTCTTTGTAGTATTTCCCATGTGGTCTGGGTTTTGTTCATGAAGCCTGTGCCTACTCCTATATCCTTAAGCATTCTACCTGTTTAATGTTTACCTATTTAGTGTTTCTGTTTTATATTTAGATCTTTGACCATTTGGATTTTAGGTTAGTGCATGGTGAAAGATATGGGTCTAGTTTCAATCTTTGGATGTGGAAAGCCAGTTTTTTCAGCACCGTTTATTAAAGAGGCTGTCTTTCTTCCAGTGAAGGTGTTTGGCTCCTTTGTTAAAGATAAGGTGGCTGAGTGTGTTTGGAGTTGTTTCTGCATCTTCTAGTCTGTTCCATTGATCCTGAGGTCTGTTCTTTTGCCAGTACCATGCTGTTTTTAATCACAGTAGCTTTGTAGTATAATTTCAGGTCATGGATTGTGATTCCCCCTGCCTTGCCATTGTTGCTCAAAATTGCCTTTGCAATTTTAGGTCTCCTCTGGTTCCAAATGAATTTTAGGATTGTTTTCTCTAATTCTATGAGGTATTCTGTTGGGATTTTGATTGGGATTGCATTGAATCTGTATAACAATTTTGGAAGTATGGCCATTTTCACTATATTGGTTCTTCCTATCCAAGAACAGAGGATATCTTTCCATTTTCTGATATGTTCTTCAATCTCCTTTTTCAAAGTACTGTAGTTTTCAATGTAGAGGTCTTTTACTTTCTTCATTAGATTGATTCCTAGGTATTTCATTCTTTTGGATGCTATTGTGAAAGGTATTGTTTCTCTAATTTCTCTCTCCATGAGTCTGTTATTTGTGTATAGGAAGGCTATTGACTTTTGAATGTTGACTTTATATCCAGCTACACCACTGAATTTGGTTATCAAATCCAAAAGTCTTTTGGTGGAGTTTTTGGGGTCTTTTATATAGAGTATCATGTCATTGCAAAGAATGATAATTTAACTTCTTCCTTTCCTATTCTTATTCCTTTTATTTCCTTCTCTTGTCTAATTGCTCTAGCTAATGTTTCCAGAACTATATTGAACAAGAGTGGTGACAATGGACATCCGTGTCTTTTTCCTGATTTTAGAGTGAGAGCTTTCAGTTTTTGTCCATTTATTATGGTGTTGGCTGTTGGTTTATCATAGATGGCTTTTATCAGATTGAGATAAAGACCATCAATACCAATTTTCTGCAGGGTTTTTATAATGAATGGGTGTTGGACCTTCTCAAATGCTTTTTGTGCATCTATTGATAGGATCATATAGTTTTTGGTTTTGGCTCTGTTATTATAGTGTATTACGTTTATTGATTTGCATATGTTGAACCATCCCTGCATCCCTGGGATGAATCCAACTTGGTCATGGTGTATAACCATCTTGATGAACAATAAACTTTGTTATAATAGACCCTCTTTTCCTCCCTTTTCCCATTTTCTTCATCATTCTTGTCCTAATTTAGAACTTTACTAAGACACCAATACTTCCTTTCCCAAACCTGTACCTTATAGCAATATTTAGCAGCATTTTATGAACTACCTACATAAATCATTTTAAATCTGTTATTAGTCCCAAGGGAAGGAACTATATTTTATACCTTCTTTCACCACAAAGCCTGAGTAAATGCCTTTGATGAATTCACCTTAGTACAATAGGCATATATTGATCATCTGCAATGCATAAATCTTTGAGCAAAGGTCCCTGATATGTACATAAAGAATAATATAAATGGGGCCGGGGATTTAGCTCAGTGGTTCTGGCTCCTGCTGCACAAGCACAAGGTCCTGAGTTCAATCCCCGGTACCAAAAAAAAAAAAAAAAGAATAATATGATTAATGCCATCAAGAAACTTCCAGGCTAAAAAGAGAGAGAAAAGATCTGCTCATATTGCTGTAGAACAAAATGGATTATACTAACTAAAATAAAGATAAAAAAACAAATCACTTGGCCAGGGATTTAGCTCAGTGGTTCCGACGCCTGCCTCGCAAGTGCAAGGTCCCAAGTTCAATCCCCAGTACCAAAAAAAAAAAAAACAAAACAAATCACTTTAAGTACAAAGGAAAAGGAAAAATTATTTGTACCATGAGAATGAGAGAAGTCTACATGAGAGACATGGCATGAATCTGGCTTCGAAAAACAAGCACACTTAGGTGAGTGGGGGTGGCCAGGACTGTCAGATTCAGTTAGAGGGATGGATTGGAGCTGAGATGGAGCAGCATCTAGATCACCATATGCTCAAGTGCTTGTGTGTCAAGAGACACACAGGGGTAGTTGGGATACCCTCAGAGGTACATGACTGGTGAGCAACATGGTTAACTGTGTCTCTTAGGCAAGAGTACCTTACCAGCAACCTGCAGGAGGGGATAAAGAAGGGAAAGAACAGAGGTTAGAAGACCAGTTGGGAAGCACTTGCCTAATTCATGTAGGTGGCAAAAAGGGCCACAAGCAGGATAAAACAGTTACAACAGGAATGAGAAGGAGGGAAATATTAAAAAGATAACATAGGGATGGGGTAAAGGTCACTGGTAAAATGCTTACTTAGGGTGAGGCTTTGAGTTTGATCCCCAGCACCACCACCAGGCTCCAGGTAAAATGGACAGGCAGTGGCAACAGGATGTGAAAAGAAAAGGAAAGAATACTAGATTTTTTGAGACAGAGTGAATGGAAGAATGGTAAGGCCACATTGCCAAGAACACACAGGAGGAGAAGCACAGTGTAATGATTATAAAGTAACAGACTAGAGGAAAAGAGATACTATATTAGCTGGTTACATTTGCTCAGTATCCACTGGGCCTGCATACATCCAGCAGCCATCTCAGTCTTGTACCATACGGAATATAGATGCGCTCATATAACTCTTTGCCAGTAGTAAATTAAAATTTCTAGAGGCTCCAAACTCTTAAAGACTTACACTCATATGAGACATTATTTTTTTATATTACTAGCATAACATATATGTTCTTTAAAAAATTATTCTTAACCAGGGATGGTGGTACATGCTTGTAATCCCAGCACTCTGGGAGACTGAGGCAGGAGGATCACATGTTTGATTCCTGCCTGGGAAATTTAATAAGATCCTGTGTCAAAATAAGAATGATAAAAAAGGGCTAAGGATGTAGCTCAGTGTGAATGCTCTAGGTTCAGTCCCCAGTAACACTAAATAAACAAATGAACATACAAATAAATAATATAATACCTTGTATTTTTGGTCAGATGATTTCTGACAAGCATATCAGGAAATTGAATGGAGAAAGAATAGTCATTTCAGCAACTTGTGCTGGGACAACTGGATATCCACATACAAAAGAATTAAGTTAGACTATACACAAAAATTAACTCAAAGTGTGTCATAGACTAAATATACAGATTAAAATTCAGGGCCAGGATGTAGCTCAGTGGCACTGCGCCTGCCTTGCAGGTGCAAGGTTCTGAGTTTGATCCCCAGTACCAAAAAAAAAAAAAAGGACTAAAATTCATTGCCTTATATATTAGACAGTGGCTTCTTTTAAGCTAATACAAAAAAGCATAAACAACAAAAGAAAAAGTACATAAATGAGACATCATCAAAATTTAAAACATTTAGGGCCGGGGATTTAGCTCAGTGGCACCACACCTGCCTTGCAAGTGTAAGGTCCTGAGTTCGATCCGTAGTACCAAAAAAAAAAAACTTTTAAACATTTATGCTTCAAAAGACTGATGTAATATACAGATGCAAATTCCCTATGATGAGTGTTATTACATATGCCTAAAATGTACCAATAAATGTTGTGCTATTTAAAAAAAAAGACTAATGTGAAAATGAAAAGAGAACCTTTAGAATGGGAAAATATTCTGCAAATCACATATCTGATAGGTAGTTGCATCTAGAACGTATAAAGAATGCAATGCAACAATAAAAATATAAGCCAAATTTGTTTTGTTTTATTTTGTTTTTTTGAGACAGGGTCTTGCTGTATAGTTCAGGCTGTTCTTGAACTCACTATGGAGCCCAGGCCAACCTTGAACTCATGATGATCCTCCTGCCCTAGTTTCCTGAGTGCTGCTTTTACAGGCATGCATCAATAACCAAATTTTAAAATGATCAAAAGATTTGAATAAACATTTTTGCAAAGTGATATACAAATGGCCAGTTAGCACATGATGATCAGGATCATTAGTCATTGGAGAAACAAAAATCAAAATCCCAATGAAATACCATTTCACACCCACTAGGGTGGCAATAATAAAAAGAAGAATAAGTGTTGATGAGTATGTAGAAAAGTTAGAGAACCCTAATATAGGACTTGTGGAAATGTAAAATGATGCAGAAAAACAATCTAGTAATTCATCAAAAAATTAAGCATAGAGTTACCATAAAACAAAGTAATTCTAACTCTAGATGCATATCCATAAGAATTGAAAAATATGTCCACATAATATCTACATAGATGTTCATAGCAGCATTATTATTAATGAAAAAGAATGGAAACAACATGACCATCAGCTGATGTACAGATAAATAAATGTGATATGTCCATGTAATGGAATATTGTTCAGCAACAAAAAGGAACAAAGCATCTATACATACTACAACATGGATAAAAATAGTAAACATTGTGTTAAATGAAAAGCCAGACATGAAAGGCCGCATATTAAGTGACTCTATTAATGTGAAATACCTATACTAGACAAATTCATAGGGACAGAAAATGTTCCTAGCAACTCAGGAGAAAGAATGGATTGCGGTTTCCTTTTGGGGTAATGAAAATATTCTGGAACTAGATATTATTGATTGCTGCAGAACATTTCAGATGCTACTGTTGTATACCTTAAAATGATTTAAATGGTAAGTTTTGTTATTTGTATTTTGCCGCAATAAAAATGGGTGAATTTTATGGTATGTGAATTATTATCTCAGTAAAGCTGTTATAAAAATAAGCATAGTAGGGGCCGGGGATTTAGCTCAGTGGTTTTGCCGCCTGCTGCGCAAGTGCAAGGACCTGAGTTCGATCCCCAGTACCAAAAAAAATAAAGCATAGTAGAGGGCAGGGAATTTAGCCCAGTGGCACCATGCCTGCCTAAGGACCTAAGTTCGATCCCCAGTACCAAAAAAAAGCATAGTACAATACATTACTAACCAGGGAATATTATAAAATTATATACATACTAGATAGTTCCAGTTTTATAACATTTTTGAAATGACAAAATTTTAGTAAGGAGGACAGATTAGTGGTTTCTGGATGTTAAGGTGGAGGTGGGGGGAGGAAATGGAAAGATATAGGTTATAAACCCCATCTGGTGATGCAGCTGTTCAATATCTTGTGGGAGAGGGTAGACTTGAAACCAGGGAGCACTGACCTACATCCCCAACCCTTTTTGTTTTTTTCTTTTGAGATAAGTTCTCACTAGGTTGCCCAGTCTGGCCTTGAATTTATGATCCTCCTGCCTCAGCCTCTTGAGTGGCTAAGATGACATGACAGTTGTGTGCCACCATGCCCAGCACTGTTTAGTTTCTTGATTGTGGTGGTGGATAAAGGATCCTATGTGGATGAGAAAACTAGAAAAACCATGTCAACCTACATCCACATACAGATAAATGATGACATCTGAATTAGAGTGCTACATTGTATCAGTGTCAATATCCTGACTATGATGTACTATTGCTTACTAGTGTATAATATCTACTGAGGGGAACGAGGCAGACTGTAGGTGAGATTTCTCTGTAGTAATTTCCTACACCTACATGTAGGAAATTACCACAAATAAATTTTAATTAATAAAAATGCATGAGGGCCGACGATTTAGCTCAGTGGTTCCGCCGCCTGCCTCGCAAGCGCAAGGACCTGAGTTCGATCCCCGGTACAAAATAAATAAATAAAAATGCGTGATGTAGCTGGACATGGTGGTACATGCCTGTAATCCTAGTACTTTGGGAGGCTGAGGCAGGAGGATTTCAAGTTCAAGCCCAACCTGGGCAATTTAGCAATTTAGTGACACTTCTCACACAAAAAAAAGCATGAAGTAATGATCTTTAAAAACTTCTTCTCTAGGGGCTGGGGATTTAACTCAGTGGTTCTGCTGCCTACCTCCCAAGCACAAGGTCCTGAGTTCAATCCCAGTACAAAAAAAAAAAAACCAAAAACTTCTTCTCTAGGTAAACTTCTATCAGTGCACAATGTCTTATCTTCAAAAGCAATAACCAAGACCAAAGTCCAGGCTGGAAATGATTGTGTCAGTTGTTTTGTATCTTCCTTACAGATGGAATTTGCAATAGGTGGTGGTTAATTTCAACCATGCACTGTTTTCCAGAACTAAAAAGGATGTTGAGTATAGAGAAGGCCTTTCTCTATTTTTAAATTAAGATTTAGCGAAGAAAGATCATTTCTTCCTACTTGCTAATATTAGAAAGTTTACATGTTATGTATCAACAAAGAGAAAATATGATTTTTAAATTTAAAAAAACACATTTCTGATTATATTTGGAGTTATTTCTGCATCTTCTAATCTGTTCCATTGATCCTCAGGTCTGTCTTTTTTTGCCAGTACCATACTGTTTTTATTACAGTAGCTTTGTAGCATAATTTCAAGTTAGGGATTGTGATGCCCCCTGGTAGTCTAGGTCTCTTCTGTTTCCAAATGAATTTTAGGATTGTTTTCTCTAATTCTGTGAGACATGCTATTGGTATTTTGATTGGGATTGCATTAAATGTGTATAACAATTTTGGAAGTGTGGCCATTTTAACTATATTGGTTCTTCCTACCCAAGAACTAGGGACCATCTTTCCATTTTCTGATATCCTCTTTGATCTCCCTTTTCAGAGTAGTATAGTTTTCAATATAAAGATCTTTTACTTCCTTCATTAGATTGATTCCTAAGTATTTCATTTTGGGGGATGCTATTGTGAAAGATGTTGTTTCCCTAATTTCTTTCTCAGTTTGTTATTTGTGTACAGGAATTCTGTTGATATTTGAGTGTTGACTTTGTATCCAGCTACACTACTAAATTTGGTTATTAAATCTAGAAGCCTTTTGGTGGAGTTTTTGGTGTCTTGTAGATAGAATATCATGTTGTCTACAAATAATGATAATTTAACTGCTCCCTTTCCTATCCTTTTTCCTTTTATTTCTTTCTCAGAAACAAACTCCAAACGTACTCAGCCACCTTATCTTTGATAAAGGAGCCAAACACCTTCACTGGAAGAAAGATAGCCTCTTTAATAAATGGTGCTGGAAAAAACTGGGTTTCTACTTGCTGAAGATTAAAACTAGATCCATATCTTTCACTATGCACTGAAGTAAAATTGAAAAAAATCAAAGATGTAAATATTAAAACAGAAACACTAAATCTGCTGGAAGATAGAATAGGTAGAACTCTTGAAGACATTGGTTCAGGCAAGGACTTCATGAACAAAATCCCAATCACAAAGGAAATATCACAAAAAATCAGCAACTGGGATCTCATCTTATTAAAAAGCTTTTGTACAGCAAAAGAAACCACCAACAGGGTGAAGAGACAACCACAGTGTGGGAAAAAATTTTTGCCAGCTGTTCCTCAGGCAAAAGGACTAATATCTAAAATATATTAAGAACTCAAAAAAATCAGACCCCAGGGCCTGGGATTTAGTTCGGTGGCTCTACACCTGCCTCCCAAGTGCAAGGTCCTGAGTTCAATCCCTGGTACGGGGGAGGAGGGGGGGATCAGACCCTCCAAATTTAAAGACCCAGTCCAAAAATGGGCATCTGAAATGAACAGACACTTCTCAAGTCAAGTAATAGAAATGGCAAATAAATATATGAAAAAATGTTCAACACCACTGGTCACTTGAGAGATGCAAATGAAAACACTGAGATTCCATCTCACTCCAGAAAGAATGGCTGCTATCAAAAAAATCAACCAATAACAAATGCTGGCAGGGCTGTGAGGAAAAAAGAACCCTTCTGAGACCTCTAATCCTAATTTTGGTTTTTTTTGTTTTTGTTTTTTTTGATTCCGGGGATCAAACTCAGGACCTGGCACTTGAGAGGCAGGTGTGGTGCCACTGAGCTAAATCCCAGGCCCTCTAATCCTAATGTTTGGAAGTATCTCCATACTGATTTCCACAGTGGTTGCACCAGTCCCCTCCCACCAACAGTGGAAAAGTATTCCTTTTTCCCCACAACCCTGCCAGCATTTGTTATTGGTTGATTTCTTGATAGCAGCCATTCTTTCTGGAATGAGGTGGAATCTCAGTGTTTTCATTTGCATCTGTCAAATGACCAGTGATGTTGAACATTTTTTCATATGTTGTTTGCTATTTCTACTTCTTTGTCTGAGAATTGTCTGTTCATTTCAGATGCCCATTTTTGGATTGGGTCTTTAAATTTGGGAGGTCTGATTTTTTTTTTTTTTGAGTTCCTTATATATTCTCGATAGTAGACCTTTGTCTGACGAACACCTGGTAAAAATTTTCCCTCATTGTGGGTTGTCTCTTCACTCTGTTAATGTAAATAAGGATCAAAATGTATAATAGATAATGTGAAATAGGAAGAAAAGGTCCAAAGGGGAAGAGGAAGTGGGAAGGGTAGGAGAAAGGAAAGAAGGGAAAGGAACAAATATGAGATAAAGTAAAAAAATGGAAATAAAGTCTTTGTAAATAAGGAAGGGTGGAGGGGTTGAAGGGAGGGCAGAGGAATGGGGAAAAAAAATAAGAACCAAGATATATTATGTAAAGGTACAAATTCTCAATGATGATTGTCATCATAATGTATACCTAAAATGTACCGATAAACTTAATGAAAGAAAAAAACCCATTCTGCACTGTTGATGGCAATGTAAACTGGTGCAACCACTGTGGAAATCAGTGTGGAGATTTCTCAAAAAACTAAAAGATTCCATTCCACCCAGTATTCCCCTTAGTATCATTATAAAAGAATTAAAAGCATCATACCACAGTGATATATGTGCACCCATGTTTATAGCAGCACAGTTTGTAATAGCTAAATCTTGAAAACACCCCAAATGTCCATCAGCTGATGAATGGATAAAGAAAATGTGAGTTTTTTATACAATAGAGTACTACTCTGCCATACAGAAGGATGAAATTGAGACATTTTTAGTTAAATCGACGCACCTTGAAGCCATACTCAAGTGAAATAAATTGGACACACACGTTTAAATACCACATTATGTCTCAGGTGTGAGATTGAAAATGGAAATAAGGACCAAAATGTATAATAGATACTGGGAAATGGAAGGAAAATGTTCAAATGGGAAGGGGAACAAGGGAAGGAGGGGAGGAAAGGAAAGAAGGGAGAAGGAGAAAAAGCAAATCAAAGGAAAAAATGGAAACAAGGCTTTTGTCAATGAGAAGAGGGGTGGAGCAGAGGGGAGGGGAATGGGAAAAAAGAAGCAAGATATATCATGTACCAGTACAAATTCCCTATGATGACTGTTATCATTATATACATCTAAAATGTACCAATAAATGTTTTGCTTCAAAAAAAAAAAAAAAGGAATATCGATCTAGAGGAAAAAACCGCATTTTTGTGCAGCAGAAACCATGCTATTAACATCTCATCATGTTAAAAAGATAAACAACAGGATTAACTGTTTACTTTGGGAGCGCCGAGCTGGTTGTTTTTGAGAAGAAGAACACAATGTCCTGCTGTCTCTGGTTTCCCGTCTGGGGCGGCTGCCGAGCTCCGCCCGCCCTCCGCGGGCTGCCCTGGCGCCCCTTCCTCCTCGAGCTCTAGGTTCCCGTGCTCAGGGTCAAATTGTGTGCCTCGCAACCCCAGCTCTTTCCCTTTGCCGCTCTCGTTTTATTTTCTCACTTCATCTTCCAGTTTTTTCTCTCTCTTCTTTGGGTTGAAGCTTAGTAAGAGATTATGAAGTGGAGAGGAAGATAGTTGTTGATCTTTAGAGGCTGCAGTTGACAGTGACCTAGAATAAAACAGCCGGGCTTGACTCTGATTCCCGGAATTCTTGGTGGACTGCTAAGAACTGCCCCCATTGCTCGAGTAAACATCCCACACGATCACTTAATCTCTCTCTCTCTCTCTCTCTCTCTCTCTCTCTCTCTCTCTCTCTCTCTCTCTCTCTCTCTCACACACACACACACACACACACACACACACACACGTTCCCTGGCTCCCTTCGTTGTGGATGTTGAACCAGTGAATGAAAGAAGGGGAAGCTTCATAGGTTTGAAAAGTGGGGGAGGAGCACTGAAATTTTCAAAGAGGAATTAAAATTATACTCCCTAAATCTCTCTCTATAAACCAAATTTTGCTTCCCTTGTAATTTTTTCTGGGACCTTTACAGACGATCAAGACATGTATTTTTTAAATTTTTGAAATACTCTCCAGTGCACAAGATGTAACATTGAGCTGATAAGAGCAGGGAAGAAAAACTGAAAGACAAATATTAACTCCATAATGGACTTTTACACTTCCAACATGATATGGCTGTGGTGGAACAACAAACCTCTTATCTGTATAATTTTATGTTGCTGAGAATGTGCTGTGGCATGTGATTGCATTTGGCATAGATTTCTGTGAATTCTTCCAACATGGTCCAGGCCTCACCCTCATGGCCCAGAAATACATAGACTCAAAGTCTTGTGAATGGCTTCTGACTGCTGAAACACAGGAAATACAAGGGACCTTGTTCCATGAATCTACCTTCTAACTGCTTGCTGTCTTCCTATCTAGGAAAGGTGGTTGTGACTGACTGAGGGCAGAGGCAAGCTGTAGACACTGGGCATTTTATTTATTTGGGGGGGGTATTGGGGATCAAACTCGAGTCCTTACGCTTGTGCAGCAGGTGGCGAAACCACTGAGCATCTTAAATCCCCGGCCCTGACACTGGGCATTTTAAGTTATATCTTGCTTTACCCATAATGGAGCTTTACCTTACAAAGCAAAAACTGCAGTAGCTGATCTGTGAGGTCAGTGCTATATGGCCCAGTACAACCTGGCTTCCCATGTGAGGAGGTCATAGCTGGCCGCAACAGTGTGTCTTCGCTGTTTTCAGGTCCCTTCCTCTGAGCCCTTCCCTTTATAAAGACACACACACAGAAAATCTAACAACAGGAATCCTTTTGATGTGAGAAGGAAACTAAGATTTTGAGCACAGAAGAGGTGCAAGCGCGTTTCTGGGCATGAAGCAAATGAAGTTACTTAGATTGCACAGTTGCTGGCCCACATCCATCAGCCTCAGAGCTCAAAACAGCGTTTTCCCCAGCCCATGCTGGCTTCCCATGCATAGTCATGAAAACGTGGAGTTTGTTTGAGGCTCTTTCTTTTAGGCATGGGAGTAGCATTGATCTTAATATTAAGTAAGTGGAACTCACTTGTCAAAGTGTCAGTACAAGAACTTTTGTCTCATGGAATGAATGAATGAATGAAGTTCCAGGGCTCTTATTCTAACCATTAATGTTCTATTTCCTCCCCATATGACATTTTTCTCTTCACTGATCTAAACATTTGTCTGTTAATTTTTTCTAAAAATAGCAGTGTCCCTCTCACCTTAGTTGCAGTGCTCAACAGTGCTCAGTGCTGTGTGGGACATAGAAAGTCACCTATAGCCTTAGCTCACCTGTCACTAGCAGCAGGAAGTTTGATGCGACTGAATGTCTGTTTGTCTTCCTCACTGGCATACCAATAAAAGAAATCTCAGCCCAGAGAGCTTCCTGGGCTTATCAGTGATCCCAGCAGGGCCAGTACCCCAGCACTTCTATGCGTAAATTGCCATCCTGTTTTGAGTCACATCCTCCACTGAGCAATTTGGACTTCCAGCTTCTATGTTAATCAGCTTAGCCCTTGCTTACACCCTGACTGACTGAAGTCACTCAATTCCACAACTTCTCTGTTCTCTGAAATGAGACCCACATCCGGCTGCCTGTCCCTGAGGTTCCTTCTCAGCTACTCACCTCCTTAGAAACCTCAGCCAATATATATTCACCCTGTCCCCATCTGCCCCCCCCCACCGACTTTCCTGTCTCTATCTTGAAATGTTCCTCTCACGCATTCTCACATGCTGTCAGAGGCCATGAAGGCAGAAAGTGGCCCTGGTGTGAGGACTGGGGACTGGGTGTGGAGGGAATGGCACAGGGAGAGCTGAAAAGCCCAGGCCTAACCTGAGGAACAGCCACCATAGGCTCTGAAATCCACAAGCATTAGTGGAATCAGTATCACCAGAGCTACAAGTTCCTCAGGGCAACAGGAAATTTGAATTTTATGTGAACTCTTCCAATTTTTAATTACGATCACTAATTTTTAAAAACATTTTACACTGTGTAAATCAAAGAAAATGTATCAGTCAGTAGACTTGGCCTGTGAACCCTACTTTGAGTTCCTTACTCAAGCCATCCTCCACCCAGTCCTAAAAGTTACATTTCTGAAACAGAAATTTTATCAGGATATTGTTTTATCTGACACCCCTGCTTGGAAGCCCAAACTTTGCTCATTGCTGATGGGGCAGGTAAGCTGGCACATGCAGCCACTCTTCACCACTGTAGATCCTGAACAGGTCAGTCTCCTTACATAGGCTTCTCGTGATCACCATCCCTCACTTAGCCTTACTAGGTGCTAGTTGTAATCCAGCCAGGAGATGGTGCCTTTCTCTCCCTCTTTCCATGCAGTTCTTTCCCTCCCCACCCCCACTTATTCCCTTCCTTTCAATGCATATCCCATTTCATAGGAACTGGAAGTGGAAACAGTGGCCTTTTCTGCTAACATGACACTTTGCTCTAGGGTGGGCACTGTGGAGAGGTAGCACTGCTCTTCTGAGCTTCTTCCATGTGGAACCCCTAACCAATGGATGATCTGAGGTGGGACAACTGGGTCAATATTCTTGGTCTGCCACCCTCACTGGGTGGTAAGAGATGCTGGTGGCCAGCCCTTCCAGTGAGAAATGTCCCCTAAACTGGACACTGAACAGAGGGACCCATCTTGAATATACCCTCTAGTGTAGAGTCCTAGAGTAGCTTCTATAAGATGAATTTGTTGGGGGGCAGGGGGATATGACTCAATGGTCATAGATTTGCCCTCTCTTCTGTTAGATTTTCTTAATTCCATTGATGGAATGTTTTTCTGTTTGCTGTATGACCTTAGGACAATGTCCAGAGATTTTAAATGGTTTCCTTTTATAATTTTCTCCAGTTAAATATTTCTTTATTAAGGAAAAAAACCTATAGTGTCTTCACTATGCTACTCTCTGGAAGTTGATCTTCTGTTGTTTCTTTGATTTGCTTCTGTTGGAAATAAAGATCCTTTGGATGCTTAGTGTGTGTCAGTGAAAAATCAGAATGACTCTTCATCCCTGATTTATAAATTTTGAGAGTGACTGGAAATTATCCATTCTGATTTTGTAGATTAGGTGTGAATTATTCTTTTTTTTCCCTAAGAGATGTTTTGATTTTCTTGAACACAATAAATAAAGCAAGTACAAAACTACAAAGCCAGGAAACAGCAGTGCAGTAAGGCATAGAGGGTCACAGAGCCATGAAACAAATACCACAAGATCTTTAATACCTAAAGCACTTACGAGTTTGTCACTGGGTTCTGAAACAGCCTTGGTCTTTAGGATGTCAATAAATCTGTGAACCATCCTTCTACCTACTAAACATAACAGGGTTGCCTCTGAGATAGGCCCTCTGAGGTGCTAGGTACATGGTGGTGAGCTAAGTAGTCCCTTTCTTCAGCACCTCCCTGGTGAGAAAACCCTGACACACAGCCAGACACACAGTCACAGACTATGCAAGTGCTAGGAATGAACAAAGTGTTGGGAGAGACTATTCTGGGGTAATGAGGTGAGCTGTTGTAACCAGCATAGTCAAGAAAGCCTTTTTTTTTTTTTCGGTACTGGGGATCAAACTCGGGACCTTGCACTTTCAAGGGAGACAGCAGAACCACTGAGCTAAATCCCCAGCCCAAGAATGGCTTCTTAAAGAAAGTGATCTTTAAGGTGAGACTGAAGAAGCAGCAGCCAGAAATACAGTTGAAAGAAGAGCATTCACCACAGAGAACATAGTATAATATGAAACCCTGGTATGGGAAAGTGCTTTTCCGTGTTTGAAAATTGAAAGAAGCCCAGAAATCATTCAAACTATTGTAACAAAAATATCATATACTCAGTGGCTCATGTACAACATAAATCAATCTCTCACACTTCTAGAAGTCCCACCTCCTAATGACATTACTTTGGGAGTAAGAATTTCAACATAAGAATTATGAGAAGACACAAAATTTAAGACTACAACAATAGGAGAAAGCAAAGATAAAGGGAAAATATATAATATTTGGAAATTTTTATGTATTGTTCTTAACTTAAAATCAAAGTTATATTTATAAAAGCCCAGAGCTTTTGCCTTGGGGAGGCAGACTGTAAGAAAAGTAATATAGCACTGCCTAAAGGGGCTGACTTTACTTAGAACAGAGTGGGAGAATTCTGTGCCCAAGGGTATCATTGAATATCATGGAGATTCAGGCAGAGAACAATTCAGAGAGTGCATATAATTCCATAATACTGTAGCAGCCAGCAAATAGCAAAGCAATAAGTTTACAGAGAGAATCACAGAAAAACGCAGGAAGAGCCATCCTGGAATCACAGTCAAGCCTGGAAGTCATGAAGGCTATGCATAAATGCCTCCCTGCACCCACACAGGAGCAGTCAAGAGCAGCCCACAGGGAGGAGTTAAATCAATCGGCAAAGGGTGAAGGCCTCACTGGCCCAACAGCTGCTGCACCACCTCTGACCACACCATGAACAATAACCTGCTCTGACCCAGAGATACCCCCTAGGAAGCCAGGATTTCAAATGAAACCACACAAATCCTTTGCAGTTTGGCACACCTTATACGTCACTCTCACAGGAATGACTAGAAAGAGAAAATCCAATCCCTAGAGAAGGGTTAAGGGCAAAAAGCTGTGCTCCTTGAGCTGTGATAGCACCTCCAAGCCATACAACCAATGAGGCAGAGGGGACTTAAGCACAAACTTTCACCAATAAATGGCTTATGTTGATGTGGGGATGACGTAAAAACAGACCCCACACACATAAAATCTGGGCAGAAATATCAGAGACTGCACCTACAGGGGAAATAAACTTCACAGAGTTAGTTCAAACACACCACTACACAACCAGCAAATGACAGCATCATCAACCCTCCCCAGGGTAGGAGAGGAGTCCATTCCAGAATTGCTGCAATATATTATCAGAAATACTCAATTGTCAACAAAATTACAAGACATAAAAATAAATAATAATGTGTGACCTATACATGGAAAGTAGGAGTGCTGGGATATACAATAGAAACTGCTTTTAGAAACAACCATGGTAGTTTAGGCCTATGCTGTCAGCTACATAGGAGACTGAGCCAGGAGGATCATAAGTTCAATTACTTCTCGGCCTTTTGGCTAAGATCAAGTGTAGAATCATAAGTTCAAAGTCAGCCTGGGAAATTTAGCAAGACCTTTGAAAACAAAAATTTTAAAAGGAGAAGTGGAAGAAGAATGAGGAGTGGAAGAGGAAGAAGGAAGAGAAGAGAAAGAAAGGAGAAACTCCTTTTGGAGAGGCCCAGATATTGGACTTAACAGATTTCAAATCAGCCATTTAAAAAGTATCAAAGAACTAAAGGAAACCATGTCTGAAGAATTAAAGAACGGTATGTGTATGTGTGACAAGAATGTCTAAAAAAATCTAGAGTTAATAAAAAAGTCAAACTTTCCTACTTTTTTTAAACAAAAGATATAAACTATAAGCCAGGAGTGACAACACATTGCCTAATCCCAGCATTTTAGGAGGCTGAGACAGGAGGACTGCAAATTCAGGCTCAAACTGAGCAATTTAGCAAATTAGTGAAACCCTGTCTCAAAAAAAAAAGTGGGCCGGGGATTTAGCTCAGTGGTTCCACCGCCCGCCTCACAAGCGCAAGGTCCCAAGTTCAGTCCCTGGTACCAAAAAAAAAAACCCAAATGGAAATTCTAGAGTTGAAAGGAGTTATACTCAAATAATCAAAATGAAAAATAGAGGAGCTCAGCAGTACATTTGAGATGGCAGAAGAGAGAATTAGTGAACTTGAGACTGATAGTCAAGGTTATCTAATCTGAAGGAGAAAGAGAAAAAAGAATGAAGAAAGCAAAGGACAACTTTAAAGATATATGGCACACCAGTGAGCACATCAAGATACATGTAACGAGAGCCCTAGAGGAAAGGAGGGTGGTGCAGAAAAGTATTTGACAAAATACTGACTAAACTACTCTCAAATTTTATGAAAAACTTTGATCTGTGGATCCAAGAAGCTTAGGGAACTACTAGAAAGACAAAAATCAAACGTATCCACATCTAGACACTTCAAAATCAAAACATTGAAAACCAATGACTCCCGATAAGCTACTAGCTGACTTCTCATCAGAAACAGTGGAAAGTGAGAGGCAGTGGGGCAACATAGTCCAAATTCTGAAAGAAAGTGATTTCTTACATCACTTTTTTTTTTTTTGCCCTTGATTCCTAAGGTTAAATCAATAGAATTGAACATTGTTTCACTTTAGCTGATTTACTTCATTTTTGTGGTTTTTTTGGAACCAGAGATCGAACTTGGGACCTTGCGCTTGCGAGGCAGGCACTGGAACCACTGAGCTAAATCCCCAGCCCAATTTACTTCATTTTTGTAAAAACGAAAGGCCATCATTGTTAATCTTCATTTTGAAGAATTGCAACTTTCTACTTGTTTGCACCACACCTACTTATTAGGTAGAGAATCCTAATTTTTTTCTTTCAAATTTTTATCTTTATTAGTACATGTCTATAGTACATTCGTCATGGGGGTTGTGTTATGTGTACATAATACACCTTAATTTTTTTGTACATCCCTTCTCCCACATTTCTTGGTCCCCTTCCCCTTTGCAAAAGGCCTGTTTCCTATTATCTATCCTTTATTTTGCTTTTTAATTATTTATGCTTTAGGCTTCTCATATAAGAGAAACCATACAAAACTTAAGCTTGTGTGTCTGATTTACTTCACTTAACATTTATTGTCTGAAGGTGTATCTGTTTTCCTACAAATGACTCAAATTTATCCTTTGTAGCAGAATAATACTCCATTGTGTATAAATACCACATTTTCTTTATCCATTCTTCTGTTGATGGATATATATAGGCTGCTTCCAAGATTTAACTATTATGGGGCGGGGATTTAGCTCAGTGGTTTCGCTGCCTGCTGCGCAAGTGCAAGGACCCAAGTTCGATCCCCAGTACCCAAAAAAAAAAAAAAAAAAGATTTAACTATTATGAATTGTGCTGCTATAAATATGAATATGCATGTGTTACTGTAATATGATGTCCTTCACTCCTTCAGGAAGATACCTAGAAGATGAATAGCTGGGTTGAATGAACAGAACTTCTATTTTAGGATTTTGAGAGTTGTCCATACTGAGAGAATCCAAAGTTTTGTAAAATTTTCCTTTTTCTCCAGTCACAGAACCATGAGGAATGATTTTGTTCTGTATAAATATCTTATTAAATATTAATTTATATATTAAATCACCTACTAAATATTTCTTACATTACACATTATAAATATTTCTGCATAGTGTATAGGCCTAAATATTTCTGCACAGTGTATGACTTTATGACTTTCACATGACCATTCAGAATTTCCTGGTGTTCTTGAATATAAAATATTGTATTTCTCAAGGAGTTTAAACATAGTAATAACTACATATGATTTTTTTTTTTTGGTACCGGGGATTGAACTCCAGTCCTTGCACTTGTGAGGCAGGTGGTGGAACCACTGAGCTAAATCCTCAGCCCTACATATGATTTTGATATATTTTTCTCCACAGATTTGGTAAAATACATTTTAGAAAAAAATATTGCTAGCATTATGGTGATAGTGATTTTCATGGAACTCCTGTTAACATCTTATGTGTATTAATGTTTGATAAAACAATTTGAAAATAGTTTAAATGGAATTTTATTTTAAATAACCTCTTCAATTGTGCTGTGGTTTTCCTAATATTATCAATCACTTGTTATTCACTGCTCTTGAAAAATTTGATTAACCAATTAAGTATTGGGGTACCACAAATTCTTATGCTTTTACACAATGCTGTCCATTAGGATGGCCATTATCTATTTTTTTTTCTTAAATTCTTTTATTGGTACATTTTAGGTATACAACATATTTACATTTCTCATTGGGAACTTGTGCCTTTACATGATGCATCTTGGTTCTTATTTTTTCCCCATTCCTAGCCCTCCCTTCAGCCCCTCCACCCTTCCCTATTTACAAAGACTTTATTTCCATTTTTTCCATTTCTCAGCATTTTTCCTTTCCCTTCTTTCCTTTCCCCTGCCCCTTCCACTACCCCTACCCCTTTGGACCTTTTCTTCCTATTTCGCATTATTGATTATTCATTCCAGTCATTGGTACATTTTAGGTATACAATATAATGACATTCATCATTGGAAATTTGCACCTTTACATAATCTCTCTTGGTTTTTATTTTTCACCCTTGCCCAGCCCTCCCTTCAACCCCTCCATTCCTCCCTGTTTACGAAGATTTTGTTCCTATTTTTCCATTTTCTCATATTAATCCCATTCCCTTTTTTCCTTTCCCCTAGCCCTCCCACTTCCTCCCCCTTTGCCCCCTTTTTTCCTATTTCACATTACCTATTATACGTTTTAGTCCTTATTTACACTTTCAGTTTCTTACACCAGAGAAACTATTTGGTATTTATACATGTGTGTCCTATTTATTTCACTTAAGAGTATCACCTCAATGTGCATCCACTTAGCTATAAATATCTCTAATTTCTCATTTTTTATGGCCAAGTAGTACTCCATTTTATTTTAAAAAACCATATTTTATTGATCCAGTCTTCAGTTGATGGGCATTTGGGCTGTTTCCAAGTTTTAGCTATCACAAACTGTGCTGCTATGAACATGGGTGCACATATATCACTGTGGTATGATTCTTTGAATTCTTTGGGGAAGATCCCCAGCAGTGGAATAGCGGGGTCAAATGGGACTTCCAGTCCTAGTTCTTTGAGGTATCTCCATACTGACTTCCACAGTGGTTGCACCAGTCTACACTCCCACCAGCAGTGGAACAAGGTTTCTCTTTCCCCACAGCCCCGCCAGCATTTGTTATTGATTGATTTTATGATAGCAGCCATTCTTTCTGGAGTGAGGTGGAATCTCAGTGTTGTTTTCATTTGCATCTCTAGAATGACCAGTGATGTTGAACATTTTTTCATGTATTTATTTGCTATTTCTACTTCTTTGTGTGAGAAATGTCTGTTCATTTCAGATGCCCATTTTCACATTGGGTCTTTACATTTGGAAGGTCTGATCTTTTTAAATTCTTTATTGATTTGAGATAGTAGACCTTTGTCTGAGGAAGAGCAGGTGAAGATTTTTTCCCACATTGTGGGTTGTCTCTTCACACTGCTGGTGGTTTCTCTTGCTGTGCAGAAGCCTTTTAATAAGAAGAGATCCCACTTGTTGATTGTTTGTGCTAGTTCACAGGCAACTGAGGTTTTGTTCATGAAATCTTTTCCTACACCGATGTCTTCAAGAGTTCTACCTAACCTCTGTTCCAGCGGGTTCAGCATTATTTTAATATTTAGATCTTTAATCCATTTTGATTTTAGTTTAGTGCATGGTGAACGATATAGGTCTGGTTTTAATCTTTGGCAAGTTGAAACCCAATTTTTCCAGGACCATATATTAAAGAGGCTATCTTTCCTCCAGTGAGGGTGTTTGACTCCTTTATCAAAGATGAGATGGCTGAGTGTGTCTGGCATTGTTTCTGCATCTTCTAATCTGTTCCACTGGTCCTCAGGTCTCTTTTTTTGCCAGTACCATGCTGGTTTTATCACAGTAGCTTTGTAGTATAGTTTTAAGTTGGGGATTGTGATACCCCCTCCCATGTCTCTGTTACCTAGAATTGTTTTTGCTATTCTGGGTCTCTTCTTGTTCCAAATGAATTTTTCGATTGTTTTCTCAAGGTCCATGAAGTATGCTGGTGGGATCTCAATTGGAATTGCATTGAATCTATATAGCAGTTTTGGAAGTATGGCCATTTTCACTATATTAATCCTTCCTACCCAGGAGCAGGGGATGTCTTTCCATTTTCTGATATCAATTTCTCTTTTAAGAGTGCCATAGTTTTCAGAGAAGAGGTCTTTGATTTCTTTCGTTAGGTTGATTCCTAGGTATATCAGTTTTTTGGATGCTATTGTGAAAGGAATTATTTGCCCTATTTCTCAGTGAGTCTGTCATTTGTGTAGAGGAAAGCTATTGATTTTTTTGTGTTGACCTTGTAACCAGCTACTTTACTGAATTTGGTTATTAAGTCTAGAAGACTTTTGGTGGAGTTCTTGGGGTCTTCTATATACAGTATCCTGTCATCTGCAAATAATGACAATTTGACTTCTTTATTTCCTATCTTTATTCCTTTTATTTCTTTCTCTTGTTTAATTGCCATGGCTAATGTTTCTAGAACTATATTGAACAAGAGTGGTGATAGTAGGATGGCCATTATCTACATTGGTTATTTACATTTAAACTAAATTAAAATAAATAAAAGCCAAGCATAGTGGCCCACACCTATAAGTTAAATACCTTGGGAGATGAGCCCAGAGGATTGCAAGTTCAGTCCCAGCCTAGGCAACTAAATGACTTAGCAAGAATTTGTCTCAAAATAAAAAGAAAAAAAAAAATGTTTGTGGGTGTAGCTTAGTGTGAAGACTCTAGGCTAAATCCCCAGTACTGAAACAAACAAACAGTACAAAGAGTAGATCACTTTCACCTGCACTTGACTCTGGTGAAGATTTAGGTCCAGAAACTAGCCTGGTAACTTTCCACTTTTGTATTTCATTTCATTTTACTTAAACTTGTATGATTACTATAGTTTGGATCTAAAATACACACAAAGGGCCATGTATTAAAAGCTTGGTCTCCAGACTGACACTATTGAGAGGTAGTGGAAATGTTAGGAGCTAGGGCCTAGTGCAGTGGTGGCAAACCTATGACAGGCATTTTTTTTTTTTAAGACAAATGATGTTAATGTATGAGTTGTTTTTTTCTAAACTAAAACCTCGATATTCTGCTTTAATTGCAGTGTTGGCACTTTGCAATAAATAAGTGGGTTTGGGTTGCAGTTTGGACATTCAGTCTCTAAAAGGTTCACCATCACTGGCCTAGTGGGAGGTTTTCTGGATTGTGGTTGTGCCCTTGAAGGCAACAGTGGGACCTCAACCTCTTCTTTCTCTCTTTTGCTTCCTGGCTACAAGATAAGCAGCTTTGCTCCACCATGTGCTTCCCACCACAATGTGCTACCTTACCACAGGCCCAAAAGCAACAAGGCCGACTAGTCATGGGCTAAAACTTCCAAAACTTTGAACCAAAATGAACCTTTCCTCTTTAAGTTGATTATCTCTAGTATTTTGTCACACTAATGGAACACTAACATTGATCTTGCATAAGAAGGTAAAGCTTTCTGGTGTTTAGTTTTCTATGTGCTAAATAAGGATAATATCGCCTAGTTTGTAAAGGCCCTTTGGGGAGAAATACAGATAGAACAGGCTCTGGCATTAACCATCTGCTTTCAAGACAATGAATCTTTGACCCACCCACACCAAAGCAATATTTGTTAAGCTTCTAATTTGTAGGATATTTTTTTTCATGCAGCAATATATGGCTAATGCAATAACTGATCAGTGAAACAGACCCACATATGTAGTAAAGATATAATTTGAAAGCCACTTAACTGACTTGACTAAAAGGTCATGCATAAAACCTCCTATCCAGCAGCAAGAGCATATTCATTCTTCTCACGTGAAACTTTCACAAAAACCAATTATTTATGAGGACTTAGGAGGCTGAGCCAGGAGGATTGAGAGTTCAAGGCCAATCTGGGTTAACCTGTCTCAAAAAATAACATTAATAATAATTCTTTCACCTTACTGCAATTAAATTGGAATTAATAACACAAATATATGTATTTTAAGACCTTATAGAAAAATTTTAAATCTTCCAAATAATTCATGAATCAAAGAAATAATAAGAATAGAAATTTTAAAATAGAACTGAAAAATAAACACTATCAAAATGTGTACAGTGTCATTGATGAGTATATTTAAAGAAAACAAGGCATAAAATTAAAAATACAAATACCCACAATGAATGTAATCATGTACTGCAAACATATACTAATAAAAATTTTAAAACTTAATTTTTAAAAAGATGAATTTGAAAAAAATTAAAAATCAAAGAAAAAATAGAGTAGATTCAGTTTGGGGCTGAAAAATAAAATTAATGTCCAGTGTCACTCGTTGACATGGATATATAAGAATCCTAAAATGAACAGCAAGTAGGATCTTAGCTTTACTTCATTTGTTTGTTTGTTTTTGAGGCAGAGTCTTTCTATGCAGTTCTATTCTTGGTGATCCTTCTATCTCCACCTCCCAAGTACTGGGATTACAGGTGTGCACCACCACACCTAGCCTTAGCTTTACTTTTTTTGTTTTTTGGGGGGGATCAAACTTGGGACCTTGTGCTTGCAAAGCAGGAGGCAGAATGACTGAGCTAAATTTTACCCCGGCCCTTGAGCTTTACTTTTGAAGTGAAAAATTAACACTTCCAACAACTATATAATTGTCATTTTCTACATTAAGGAGGGAAAATATATTGTCATTTCAATTAATATAGAAAATTCATATGATCTAACATCCATTTATGATGAAAAAAATTCTTAGGAATCTCAGATCAGACAAAGGATATCTACAAAAGCAATAGAAAGCATTCTTAACTATAAAACATTGAAGACATTTTCTTCAAAATCAAGGATAAGGATGCCCAAAGTCTTTAGCAGTGTTCTGAAGATCCTAAATGATAGTCAGAAAAAATAAATAAATGGAAAACAAAAGAATTGGAAAGAAAGAAGCATAATCAATGCTTTATAAATCACTTCATAATGACTACATAAAACTACGTAAAAAGGATAACAAAAAGCATAGTAAGATTGGGTTACAGAAGTTCAATGTATAAATTGATTGTAGTTCTATACACATGACAACAAACAAAGCTACCATTTAAAATAGGAAACAAAACCATTCACAGTCTAGGCACAGATTTAGCAAAACATGTATGATAACTGTATATAGAAAATTATAAAATTTTATTATAAAAATTGAACCAAATTAGGCACAATGGTGCATGCCTGTAATCCCTGCTACTCCAGGAGGCTGAGGCAGGGGGATGGCAAGTTTCAGCACAGTTTAGGCAAATTAGCAAGACCTTGTCTCAAAATAAAAAATAAAATAGGGGACATATAGCTCAGTTTGTAGACCCTGAGTTCAATCCCAGTACAAAAGTTTTTTATCTACATATCCCACTAAGGAATAATTTCTCTACTTGAGTAATCACTGTGCCTAACCCTGTATCAGTGAGAGCAAACCTTTTAGAGACTGAATGGCAAACTGCACCCCAAACCCACTTATTTATCACAAAATGCCGCACTATAATTAAACCTGAATTCCGAGGTTTTAGTTTAGAAAAACAACTCATACATTAACATCTTCTGTCTTAAAAGAAAAATACAATAGCATGCATGCCATAGATTCACCACCACTGCCCTATTTCATTCAAATTACTCTAATGCTTACTAAAGCCCTCTAAATATGTGCTAGTTTGGAATTCCCATTTTAAAATTAGTAAACTCAAGCTCATTCCGGTAACTCACTTCGGCAAGGCCAGAGTTTCTAAGAAGATGCCATCTCCCTTTAAAGCCATCAGGTTTTACTGAATATGATATAATTTATGGTGAATATCTGATGGTTCAGGAAAAACAGGTCCATCATGTGGCCCTTTTCTGCTCAGACCTGTCACTCCAGCATTGATTTTAGGAGATAGGGTTTCGCCAAGCAGAAAGCATTGACAAGTGGATGAAATTCGGCATGTGCTGCTAAGCTTACTGTGGTTCAGGTACATCTGTTGAATGCCAGTTCCAATCCAGTCAAACCAGTGAGGATGATGACTGTACCTCAGGCCTGAGCCCGCATGTCACTAAGACACAGCTCTGTGAGTGGAGCCATATGGGAGAAGGGTACAGCCTGGAGTGAACAAAAGAAGGAGGAAAGTGATAACTCATCTCTCTAGAAGCAACGAACAAGAGCACCCATCCATCCTTGGTTGTTTGACATAAAGGCAAATGCCAGAGCAAACTGCAGGCAAAGGTACTTGCCAGTTCATCATCTCTCCCTTCCAGCACAACAGAAAAAGGAACTTTGGATTCATAGGGATTTTTGTCTTTATCTTGACTTTTGTAAATATTAACAAATAATAACCCTTAACATATAGAATGTATCAGTAGTAGACAAGCAGGCCTTAATGTCATGAGTGCAGCGGGCAGAGAGCCGCTTTGGCTCTACCTTTCTACAGGGAAGTCTGGGGCCTCCTCCTTAGGAAATGCAGCCCGGTTCCACCTGTAGGTCTTGGTTGCCAAGAGTCTGCCTTGACTTACCTGTTTAGACATGGAATGGAGAGGGCTGGGGATTTAGCTCAGTGGTTTCGCCACCTGCTGTGCAAACGCAAGGACCCGAGTTTGATCTCCCCGGTACCAAAAAAAAAAAAAAAAAAAAAAAGCAAGACATGGAATAGAGAGATAAGTCAGGGGAGGAGGTGACAAAGGGGTGAGGAGGATGTTCTATAAACAAAGACAATATTAGCTGGCCTTGGTGGCTCACACCTGTAATCCCAGAAGTCTAGGAGGCTAAGCAGGAGGATTCCAAGTTTAAGTCCAGGCAGGGCAATTTAGCCAGTTATCAAGATCCTATCTCAAAATAAAAATTTAAAAAGGACTGGAGTTGTCAACATAAAATGTATATTTTCATTCCTGCTCTCACATAGCATGCTGGAAACTAAGTTAGACTTCAGGCCCTAGTGAGAGGGGAAGAAAAATGAGTGAAAAATTAGTTCCAGTCTTTTTTATGCTTTTTTTTCTCATGTTTTTTGTTTTTATTTTTTGCCTATAATTCTCATCCCATTTTTCCTCCAGTAATTTGGAAGTTATATTCCCAGTTTCTCTTCTTTTAGTAATTTTCCTTGAAAATTTACTGTATATACTTAAGTTAATAACTTTACATATAGAGTGATGTGAAGACTTGAGAATTTGAACTTGTCACCCCCATTTGACTTTCATGCTATCCATTACCAGTTTTTCATCTCTTTACTCCTTAGTTAATATTATGAACTGTATTGTTATTTTTATCCCACATTTATTATTATTGTTTATATTTTTCATCATTAATACTTCCTGTATCTTAGAACCATTTTCCAAAATAATTTTTGTGCTTCTTAAGTGTATAATTTAAGCATTTAGTAATTACCGTAATACTTACTATTTTAGGTTCTGTAGGTAGAAAATGCACCTACTTTTTTCTTTATCTGAAAATGCCTTTACCACTATCCTTGAAAGATAGTTTTGCTAATTCTAAAAATAGGTATGGTGGTACACAACTGTAATCCCAGCACTTAGGAGGCAGAGGCAGGATTGGGAGTTCAAGGCCAACCTGTATTAGATAGCAAAACCCTGAGTCAAACTACCACCCCAAAAAAGAATTTTGAAAGTATTCCATGAACTTCTGGGTTTATTCATGATTTAGTAAAAGGTTGATGTAAAGCAGAATTTCATTCCTTTAAAGTTGTTCTTGATAGGTCTCCCACTACCTCAGCAGCTATTATGGATAGCAGCTGCCCTCTTCCTGTCTTGCCTTGCCCCCTCCCCTGTGTGATGTCGGGCCAAGATGGTTGCTCCCACCAAAGAATAAACCCTTCTTCCCAGCATGCCCCTGTTCCCACCTAGAGAGTAACCTAATACTCGCTCACCTCCTACCACCTAGTGACATCACCGGCTCCTCCGTTTCCTAGTCACTACCTCCCTCAACCCTGCCTCAGCCCCTACAAACCCCACCCCAGTCTCTATAAAAGACTCTCCCTGCCCCAGCCATATTGCTTTTGTCTCTCCTTTGGTCAGAGACAGCCCTGCAGATCTATTCCCCTATTAAAGGCTTAGTGTAGCCTGGTCTGGTCTTGGTTTTCAGCCCTTTTACCTGACATTTCTTTTCTTTTTTTTTTTTCTTGGATGTGACCTTTATTGAACTAATCCACCAGAGTGGAAATAATGTCTGTACAAAACCAAATGTTTGTTACTATAACTTCTGCATCACAATTAAAATCCAAACAGTTTTAAAAACAGTCAACTCAAATCAAAACCCACTACTTCAGAATCAATAGCTTCTTTGAAGCCACAGTAAGACTTAAATATGGTTAAGACTCAAATGCAGAAATTTGGTCGGTTGGAAAGCTAATTAAACTTCTACCTTGCTCAAATAGAATTACAAAAAAAGGCAAAATTGTGTTTTTCACAGAGATACAGTCCACTGGAATCACCAACACTGGACAGCTTTTAAGAGTATTTAGAGTCCTGAGATGATAAGGAATGCAGGCATCCTTTACACAGTCTTCTGTTGTTCTTTCTTCCCAATCAGAGACTTGTGGATATGTGGGATGACACCACCACCAGCAATTGTAGCCTTGATGAGCTTCTTCATCCCCACGAATGGCAAGCTGCAAGTGGCAAGGGGTAATGGGCTTCACCTTCAGGTCTTTGGATGCATTTCCTGCCACTTCAAGCACCTCCACAGTGAGGTACTCCAGGATGGCCGCGCTGTACACGGCGGCCGCGGCGCCCATGTGCCCGTGGCTGGTCATCCTAGACTTCAGGTGTCGGTCGATGCGGCCCACGGGGAACTCCAGGCCGGCCCGCTGCGCACCTTTGTCTTGGCCTTTCTGGGGTCCTTCCCAGCCTTCCCGCCAACCATTTCCAATTCCGCTGAGGTGCAAGCACGCAGGCAGTAAACAGGCTGTTCTGACACGCAGCAGGACCCACCACTACCACTCCCCTGCACCGAGATTCAAACTGCGCTGTCTCCCGCCTTCCCGACTGCCTTTATACTCAAAGTTGTTCTTTTAAAATCTTCTCATTTTGCACTTCTTGCTAAAAGATCCTAGACCACGTGGGTAAATTTAAAAATTTTGTGTGTATGTGCATGTGCTTCTTGCTTTTGTGTGTGTGTGTGTGTGTGTGTGTGTGTGTGTGTGTGTGCGCGCGCGCGCGCTGGGGATCGAACTTGGTACCTTGTGCTTTCGAGGCAGGCACCAGAACCACTGAGCTGAATCCCCAGCCCCCTGTGCTTCTTGCTTTTAAAATCTCAGCCAAGCATGGTGGCACATGCCTGTAATCCTGGGAGGCTGAGGCAGAAGGCTTGCAAGTTTGAACCAATCCTGGGCAACTTAGGGAGACTCTCTCTGGGGGGACGGGAGCCACTGGAGATGTAGCATAGTCCAGAGGCTCTAGGGCCAATCACCAGCACATGAGGAGGCAAGGAGGCAGGAAGAGAGAGAAAGAAAGTGGCGGGGACAGATCCAAAGAATTCAGCTCATAGAAACCAATTATAATACTTCTCTAGCTAAGACCTTGTCTAACTAAATTCCACTGCATTTATAAATGAACTACACATGTCCATTCTTAGGGTAACACAGCATGCAGCTGTTTTTTCTCCCAGCACTCTGGGAAGCTAAGGCAGGAATATAGTTAGTTCAAGCCTAGCCTGGGCAGTTTAGTTACTTACCAAGACCCTGTCTCAAAATAAAGTTTTTTAAAGGGCTGGGGATGTAGCTTGTGGGGGAGGAGAGTTCAATACCCAGTACCACACACGAAATAAAAAATAAAATCTTATTGCCTTTGGTGTTCTCTATTTTCATGAAAGCATATGTATTAGAATAGGTTTCCTTTTAGTTGTCGTTTTTTATTTGTTTTTCTTCCTGTGTCTTCTATCAGTTGGGAAAAGTTCTCAGGCACTAGATTACAAATGACCTCTTCTCCTTCCTCCATTTTGGTCCTCTGGAATCTGTAGGAGACGCATGCTAGCCCTTATCCTCTGTGCTCTGTTTCTCCACCTTTGCTCCTGCTCCTGCTCCTCTCTCAGCTCTCAGGCTCCATTCTGGGTAACTGATTCAGACCTAGGACCTAGATCCCATTAGCGCACTCTCCAGATGAAGGTAGTCATGTGTTACCCTTAGGCAGTGAATTCATTATTTTAATGAATGCAGTTTTCCTTTTTGATTTTTTTTTTGGGGGGGGGTACCGGGGATCAAACCTGGGTCCTTGCGCTTGTGCAGCAGGTGGTGAAACCACTGAGCTAAATCCCCGGCCCCAGTTTTCCTTTTTGAAAGTTCTGTTTCATTCTTTTTTTTTTCATGTTCTATAGCTTCTTGTCTCCTATTAATATTTTTTTTTTGACACCAGGGATTGAACTCGGGTCCTTGCGCTTGCAGGGCAGGCGGCAGAACCACTGAGCTAAATCCCTGGCCCTCCTATTAATATTTTTGTGATGTTTAACTTTTTAAAATATTTATTCTGAATTTTATATCTGTTAATTCTAATCTCTTGAGTCCTCAGCGGGTTTATTATTTTAGACTTTCCCACATAATGATTTATTTTCTTGTTTGGTGGCTTTTTTGAGAGCACTATGGTGCTCTAACTCCATGGCAAACTAGCAATCCAGTTAGAGGTGCCTTCTTTCAGGCAAGGTTTCTCTTTGCTTCTCCTGAAAGCCATGGTGTCCTGTGGACCAGGGAGACTTCATTAGGGAGTCGATATTGTTGTTCCTTTTGCCAACACAGCCCTTGATGCTCATGGCTTCAGATTTAACTTTCCTTTGCTCATTGTTCATTTGTCATCTGTTCTTTTCTTTTATAGTCTTATCTTTAAAATAGTTTTATGTCCCACATTCTATTTTGTAGGGTTATTTTCTGGCTAAATTTTTAAGGCTCTATGAAACTTTCTCTGAGAATGTATCATTTTGTAGTAAATAAGACTTGTTTTACCCAAAGTATATACTGAGAGGATTGGAAATTTAGGCATAAACAGACTTTCTTAAATATTGACCTCTGAACTTAAAAATTGAGGGAAATCCTATCATGTCCAAGTTGCTGCTAGCTGGGACACTGCTTTTTACCCTGCTGGGATGTGCATGTCTGTAAATAAGTACCCGTCACAGCGAAAGCTCCTTGCTGTTTTCATCATAATGTCATGCTGAAGCTTTTCTCAGTATTAAACATTCATATAACATAAATGTCTCTTTAGGAACAGGATAAAAATGGGAGAGAGGACACTTTCTGAGCAGTGGTAATAGATTTTGTTTGAGAAGTTAGTCCTATAATCTTTATATGCTTTTCAAACACGTTATTTGACTTAAGGGTTTTTCTTTTCATGACAAAAAAGCATTATTTATTTTGTTGCTAGCTATCCAAACATCTGCCTATACAAATCCAAATAGTATCTGCTTGAATCTAACGTTGTTTACCCTGACTCAACCATTTAGAAAGAAGACAACAGTGGATTTCTAGTGAAGGAGAAGGAAATCATGATCTCTGTATTGATCCAAACTCACTCCTCAAAGACCAAATGTGAATGCTTTTTTACAGAGTCTGCCTTCTGGTGCAAGATGCCTATGGAATCTTTGGTGAAGTGCACTTGGAGTATGCCGTCTTGACGGACAGAGAGTTGGAAGGACACTCCTGCAGTCTGGTGGGCTTGAAGGTTCTACAGAAGGCCACCAGAGGAAGGTGAGGACACACTGGAAAGGCATCTACTTTGCTGCAATGGCTGGTTCTTTTATTAGTCTTCTATCTCTAACTAAATTTAAAGACACTAACCCAGGATCATCCAAACTGTGCCTGTAAAACAAGGTCAGGGGTGGAGTAAAACCCATAAAATACCTCTAGGGCAAAACTATAATTGAATGACAAAAAGAACTGTGCTGGTTTAGTGATTCATAATTGTTTTGAAATTAAGATAAAATGTAGGTAGAGCACATACATATCTCCTTGATAACTAAATGAGAGGAAGTATCTCTGGTACAAAGCATATTAGTTAGCTATTAGTCATTCTCATCACAAGTACTATCATTTAGACTTTAGTTTTTTTAATTCCCTCATTTCTAGAAATTAATCCATTTTACAGACAATATTATTTATACATCTTTGAATACTATTCATGGTGGAATGTTCTGATAATAGCAAAATGCCCAGGAATATCTATTTGTTCAGTGATCCTGTCAGTCCTCTTGTACACCAGGAATCTAGTCTAGAAGGAAGTCCTTCAGCAAACTGTCTTCCATCACCCGCACCTTTCCAAATGCTCCTCTACATCCACCTCACCAGCTAACCAGAATGCTCAGCAACCTGAAACCAGCTGATGAACTCTCACCATTCAATTCATAATAAAGTGACATGGGGGGAAAATTGAGAAGATAAAAAATACTATGTATGTGTGTTCTAATTCTAAGCGTTTGTTTTCTGTATATTTTTCTAACTATAACAAAATATCATTATATGACAGTTTATATAAATGAAAATCTAAGTGAAAAGACAATTGTGTGAGGCTTAAGCAGAATTCTTTCACATCTTCATGCTTTCTATAGTAAGCAAGCTTATATCTACCAAATATCACTTCACTCTAAAATGCTTTGGGTAAGCAGAAATGAAATGGCACATAGAGTTGGCCCAAACTGTGGCTGTTAAATCTCTAGTAATCATCTTAATCTATGAATTATGGAAAAGAAGAAACATTTTTAATTAAACTATTCCACTATATAAAGAATTAGTGTAAATAGTGAAATGGGAATTTCTCAATCTTATTGTATGCTATTCAGCCTTTTATTGCTATGACAAAATACTTAATAAACTCAAAGGAGAGGTTTATTTTCCCTCACAGTTTCAGAGGTTTCAGTGCATGGTAGCTGGCTCCAAGGCAGGGCAGTGTGGCAGAAGGGCCTGGTGGGGGACAGCTGTTCGACTCATGGCAGTCAGTAAGCTGAGCAGGTTGGAAAAAGTTAGAAATGAAGGGGCCTGGGACCAGATAGTCCCCAAGGTCATCCCCCCATGATTCACTTTTTCCAACTAAGCTCCACATCCAAATAGCCGATTTAGCCATGAATCCATTGATGTGGTTAGTTCTCTCACAATTCAGTCGCTTCTCCAGGAGTCTCTTATCCAGTCAAGTTGACAAGCAAGATTAACTGACACATTCTGTTACCTCTGTTTCTTCACACTCTGTGTTATTTTAGCTCTCCTGATGTTGATATTTTATTTAATTACAGTAATGTCTAAGCTTATAATATCTGAGAGGGGAAGAAGCCCATTCTGAGAATGTAATATTCTGAATTTAAGGCTTTTATTTGGAGCATCCTCTGGTCATTTGCATAACAATCACTAGTGTGGCCATTCTAAATCATGAACATTTACCAAGCTAACTTCTGCTAACTGACCTCAGTAGGTAAACAGTTTTTCTGATTCCCATCTGCCTTTCCTGTGGCACCATGTGAGTGACAGCTTACTCCCCAGAGAGTGCTTTCGTCTGGAAAAAAAGTGTATTTCACAGACAGAGCCCCTGTAAGGATCATTGTACTGATCTTTAGATATATCTTATATAACAAGTACTTCCTTTTTTGGAAAATTATAGCTGTATTGTAATGCAATTGAATTGTAAGTTTTTTGGGGGATGGGAGGATTTGCCCAGATGTCTGAAAAACATATCTAGACATGAGAAAAGCTTGATTGGGCCATATGAACCTTGTCTTTATTAAGACTGAACCCCATTTCAGTCCTTGTTAGAATATTCTTCATAAATAATTTTAGACTCACAAGCATCTTAATAAAAGTAGGGTAAATGAGGATAAAACCCCTGGGAGGTGGGGTGGCTTGTATAAAGTTCATGTTCTTTCACCATGATGTGGTGTAGCCATACATGTACCTGATATTTAGCTTAGTGTTTTGGGTTGCTCTAGAAGCCTAACTAGCCCAACACACACGTGCGCGCGCGCACACAAACACACACACACACACACACACCCCCATAGAAAATGCACTGAGTAGGGCCGGGGATGTAGCTCAGTGATGCCATGCCTGCCTGGCAAGAGCAAGGTCCTGAGTTCAATCCCTGGTACCAAAAAAAAAAAAAAAAGCACTGAGTAGTTCAAATCATTTGTGTGTGTGTGTGTGTGTGTGTGCGCACACATGTATGCACACACGCATGCACTTCTACACTGGGGCTAAAATCCAGGATCTCATGCATCCTGGGCAATTTCTGTACCACTGAGCTATACTCCCAGGCAATTTGCCAGTAAACTTTGGAAACTTTTCCTATGTTTAAATTACTGATGAAACATCGATGCCTTTTTAAGGTGGGATTAATTTCTTCATTTTGTACACTTTATTTTGGTATGCAGCCATCTAAATAAATATTTAGATTATCTTTTTGTTCTTTTGGAAGCTATATTTCTTCAAAACAAATTATTAAATAGTTTTGGAATGCTGGATGTTATAACTGCTGACATCATCCATTGTCAGTCATCCACCCATGCCCCAGTAAACACAATCTTGTCTTTTTTTCCTAAAGTTTTGTGTTTCATAGCAACTCTCATAAACTTTAACAAAATACACAGTTCTCATAAATCTTAATAAAATTTGCTTACTTCTAAAAATTCAAGTTAAAATTATTAACTTCATAATTCTAATATGTAACAGAAACTTACATACATTTATTTATTTGTTTGTTTGTTTGTTTATTTATTTTGGTGGTACTGGGGGTTGAACACTGCCTTTGCACGAGGCTATATCTCCAGCACTTTTTTGATTTTTTTTTTTTGAGACGGTCTCGCAGGTTTGGCCTAAACTTTTCATCCTCCTACCTCTGCCCCCCAGAGTGCTGAAATTACAGACCTGTACCACCTGACCTGGCTGAAAACATTTTTGTGTCCACCTGTGGTCCTGCTACTAGGATGGCTGAAGCAGGAAAATCACCTCAGCCCAGGAGTTTAGAGCCAGCCTAGGCAACATAATGAGACTTTTTCTCTTTAAAAAGGGAAAAAATAAAGAAAATAACTTTTTGGAGGGGGGTTCCTGTGATCGAACACAGGACCTTGCACTTGCCAGGCAGGCGCAATGCCAATGAGCTACATCCCCAGCCCAAGAAAATAATTTTTTACAATAGAAAATAGTCTTATGTTTGAGCTAAGTCTTTCAGGTCTAACCTACCAGATTTCATCAGGTCCACAGTTCTCAGGACAACATCATCATTCCTCCTGCTGTCTAAGTGCCACATAGCAGGAGAATGCTGGCCGCAGTGCTTTTCAGGCAGGTAGACATGTTGCTGGGTCCCTGCACAAGGAGCACCTCTCAGCACCCACCTCAGCCCAGGCTTACAGAAGGACACCAGCATAGCTGTTGTTTTTCTCTGAAATATGTTTAGATTGGAATGTCTATACTGACTTTCAAACAGTTAGAAAAGTAGTGTGATTTAAGTTTTAAAACTGTAAGATTTTTGAAACATTACTAGCAAGGCATACTTGCTGCAGAACACAGGGTCTCCTATACTTCTGTCCTCTCTGAGTTGCTCCCTACTGCTTGTCCAGGTACCGTCTTCCAAGGCAAGTGCCCTGACCTTTGTCCTTCAAGTGGTCTGTGCAGCAGTTTGGTAGAGAAGAGTAGTCACGTTGCTTTGGTGGTGTCATATTCTGTACATGAACTTTATTGTTGTTTATTATCTGCCCTTATATGTTAGAGCCACACTGAGAAAGAGAAAAAAAATTCTGAAATTAGTTCTCATAGTTCATACAGAAATAGTAGTTAACAAACTCTTTTATTTGGTGGAGGGTTCAGGCTCATTCAGTTAAAAAATTCTTTTCAATATTTCTTTCCCAACTTGTTAAATCACTAATCTCTGAGTATAAAACACATTACTTGTTTATAGGTGGTATTTCATATAGATCTCTTGAAGGACCCTTTAGAGTAATATACTAGAAAAGATTTTATTAAAAGGATTTAGTTAGGGGCCAGGCATGGTGGTATACACCTTTAATCCTAGGACTCTGGGAGGCTGAGACAGGAGGATCACAACTTTGAATTCAGCCTGGGCAATTGAGTGACTTTTAGTGAGACCTTGTCTCAAAATAAAAAGGGCTAGACCGGGGATTTAGCTCAGTGGTTCCACTGCCTGCCCCGCAAGCGCAAGGTCCTGAGTTCGATCCCCGCTACCAAAAAATAATTAAATTAAATTAAAAGGGCTGAAAATGGGAAAGCACTGGGTTCAATTCCCAGTACCGAAAATAAAGATTTAGTTAGTACTCAGTGTATACATTACTGAGAGTGGCAAAGGAAGAAATTGACATAGTCTTTGAACTTCAGTTGTGTCCCTTTGAATTAAAAACAGGACATGCACAAGTATAGGAGCAGGTAATGATTAAACTGATTAGCTATGTCTTTTTTTTTTTCCTGGTACTGGGGATCAAACTCAGGACCTTGCACTTGAGAGGCAGGCGCAGTGCCACTGAGCTAAATCCCTGGCCCTGGGTATGTCTTAGCTGATTGATTCAGAAGGTTTCAAGAAAGAAGAATTAAACATCTTGATCTGGCAGAAGAAAAGTATCTTTAAATTGGTAACATTATAAGATATTATCTATGAATACATAAAAGTAGGATTAACAGATACATGAAAAAGGGAAAATAAGATTTATTGAAAAGATAATTCACTCGTTTATTCAATAAATCTTATTTAGTACCTCTTTGTGCTATGACCCTGGCTAATTACTGGTGCATTCATCTATGTGGTATGTTAGATCTGGGGGTTTTATCCCAAACCAGAATATACTGAAGTATAAAGTTAATTAAGTAAAAAGCCTTAATGTTAGGGATTTTTACATCAATTCCAGGGAATTAAAGAGTCATCATGAGTTTTTGGGAGAACTGCAAATTTGGAACCTACTGAGGGAAAGAGAACAAAGAACCAGTTTTTAACCAATTTTGAGTTTCTGGTACATACAGGGCTCTGTTAGGAGCCATGGCAGGTTCCAGGAGTACAAAACAGCCCCCTCTTTCAGCCACTCACAGGCTAGTATGGAGTCTGGAAGAGACTCACAGAAACAGCTGGTGGTTCTGGGCACCAACTGACAAATAAGACAGGGGCCAGGGCCTTGAGGGCAGCCACCTGGAACTGCCGCTGGGAGAATGGGATAAGGTTTTGGAAGCCTGGAGAGAACAGTAAAGGCCTGGGACCGAAGACTAACATGAAAAAAGGGGAAAGGACAGCTCCATAGCTAAACAGCCATTTTACTCTCCTTAGCAGTAGAACAAAGAGCCAGGTATGGTGGCACAGGCTTGTAATGAGAGTTCAAAGCCAGCCTGGGCTATGTAACAAGACCCTGTTTTAATGTCCCCCTCCTCAGATGATATGGAGAGGCTGCTGCCCTGGGTGGCTTTAATACTAAGGTAAGAAGCCAGGGTGCTGTGAGGGAATGAGGTACATTTCAGAGAATGAGCCAATTAAGCCTTTTTTTTCTTTCATTTCTGGGATTGAACCCAGGGAGCACTGAACTACTACCTCCCTAGGGCTCACTAAGTCACCCATACTGGCTAC